>NW_008335054.1:144081-163134 GCF_000622305.1 Nannospalax galili
CTCTGACCAAATTAGTATAGGCCTCAAGGTATGTCTGTTAAACATCCAAGAAGGTTAGTTCCACCAGTTTGGTACTTTTAATTACTGTGTGCCATGTAGATAAATCTTGGGTAAAGACCAATTGTTCTCAGATAAACCTTACTAGACATATATCTCTTGATCTAGTATGTATAACTTGTCAGTAGATTGTTGGACTGATATGGTTCCCTCTGGTTTTTGTGACTAGCTAGGCATTGTTTCTCTCTTGTATTGTCTCACCCCTCTATCATGGTTTTCCCACTTCCCCCCCTTTCTTCCTTACTAATACTCTTGATCCTATGATCCTACCTCTGTTGAGTTTCTTCTTCCTCTAGGTTCCTCATATACCCTTCCCTCCCCCCTCCCTTAGACTAACCCAATTTGTATCCATATCTCCCTTATTAAGGCCTGTTACCTACTATTCTTCTCCTTCAGGTTATTTCTTTTCCTTTACCTCACTGTTGCATGCTACAGTTTTATTAAGCCTGTTAGAATAGTTTTTCAGTTGTCATTATGGACATCAGGATTTTCTGTATACAAGATCATGTGCTCTACAAAGACTGTCTTCACTTCCTTGGCTTTAATTGTGATGGCTTTTATTTCTCTTGTCCCATTGTCTGTCTAGAACTGTCAGTATGTTTGTAGAAGTCTTGACAGTGGACCTTCTTGTTGTGTTCCTGGTCATACATAAAAGCCTGCAGCTTCTCACCACCGAGGATTCTCATCATCTGTGGGTGTGACATAGACAATCTTCCTTATGTGTAGGTACATTCCATCTGTATTTAATTGGCTGAGGGCTTTTATCATGAAGGGATTTTGAGTTTTGTCAAATAATTTTCTATGTGTGTAAAGATATATGATTTTCACATTTATTCTGTCAGTGTGGTATAGATTTGTGTATTTCAGATCATACTTGAATCCATGAAATAAATTATATTTGGTCATACTAAACAATCTTTTTAATTTACTTTTCTGTAATATTATTCTCCAATTTTCTTTATTAGAAAAGCATGGGCTGGATATGGGAATGTGTCAAAGGGGAAGGGGAAAGGAATATAAAGATGATTTTTTGTATGAAATACACAAAATAGCAATATTTTTTTTAAATCACTGACCTTGCAAGTCTGAAAGAACTTTAATTTTTGGAAGAGTTTGAAAGGAATTCATGATAGTTTTTTCTTAAGTGGTTGGTAGAATGTTCCCTCAGTTCTGAGGCTATTTACTGATAAGAACTTTCCGGGACTGAATGCTCTTCTCTGGTAGGGACTTTTTGGTACTTGTTTGAGGGCCTTAACCTGTTTTTTTATCAGATGGAATTTTAAAATTTATGTTCAGTCTTGGTAGATTCTACATATCTGGGAATTATTTTTCTTTTGTGTTATCCAATTTGATGGTTTATAATCATTTATAATAATCTCTTATTATCTCTTGCATTTCTTCATTATCAGTCATTTGCCATTTTGTGGTGGGAGTCTTCTCTTTTTATTCATTATTCTAATTAAATTTTTGTTCATTTGTTTACCTTTTCAAAAAGCAGTCATTGGTGATTCTTTTGTACAATTTAAATGTCTGTTTCATTTATTCTGTTCTGTTAATTATGACCAAATTGCTATTCATTTTAAGGTTACTTTGTTCTTTTAATGTTTCCTTGATATTTATTCAGAGGCTGGGAGAGTATGAGACTGGATCTAGTTTGGGGCACACTTGACGAACTGCCTTTGGCTTATACTTTCAATTTCCTTTTATTCTTCATTGCTTGCCCTATTGTTAAAAGCCATGAGCTGGTAAAACAGTCTGTAAAATTGCTATTTCCCTCCCATTCTAGATTCTGCCTCTGAAATTACATGGAAACAATTATCTCTGGTGATGTTAATAGAAGCATAAGAGAGAAGATACTTGATAAATCTTCTTTACACTTGACTGAACATAAACCCAAAGGTCATTATTAATTTTGAATGGACAGCTGAAATTAAACTCATAGGAAAGCACAGATTCAGTCATAATATATGTATTTAGGAGAGAAAGGTAAGTCTAAACTATGCTACAAGGGATAGCAAATGGTCTCAATATACAGTTTTAAGTTACTTAAGGACTTCTGACTTGATTTGCAAAGTCAGAATATTCAAATTCAGCATTTTAGCATTTCAGAGTGTACCATTAGGTTATAATTATTCGATATCCAGACTTAGCTCTACACCTCCTAAATGATTCTATTCTATTATTAATAGGTGCCATTTAGAAGACAAGGAAAGTCATCTTAAGTTTGTGTGATCAATAAACTATAGGATAGTCCAGGAACATCCGCTATGTGCATAGTTCTGGGAAAGCAGCAGCAGCTCTGTGTTGGAGTTCTAGTTTGTTTCTCCATTGTGGTGACAAAACACTCTGACCAATACCAACATGGGGAGGAAAGGGGTTATTTGTCTTACATCTCCTTGCTCACAGTTCATCAGGGAGCCCAAGGTAGGAATTTAGGGCAGGAAACTGGAGGCAGGAGCTGGAGCACAGGCCATGGAGGAATTTAGCTTACTGGCTTGGTCCCCTGACCCCTGCTCAACCTGCTTTCTTTTTTTTTTCTTTTCTTCTTCTTTTTAAAAAAAATTTTTGTGTTTTATGTGCATGCGTGTATTGTCTGCATGTAGGTAAGTGCATCCATGTCGTGCAATGCCCATAGAGGTCAGATCCCCTAGGACTGGAGTTAAGGACAGTTGTTAGCTGCCATGTGGATGCTGGGATTACAAACCTGGGTCTTCTGCAAGAACAACCAGTGTTCTTAACCACTGAGCCATCTCTCCAGCCCCTCAACCTGCTTTCTTATGCAATATAGGCCCACCTGCCATGGGTGGCACCACCCAGACTAGGCTTGGCCCTCCCCCATCACTCAATAATCAAGAAGATGCCCCACAGACATGGTCACAGGCCAGTCCAATGGAGGCAATTCACTAATTGAGGCTCCCTCTACCCAGGTGTGTCAAGTTGACACTAAAGCTGTCCAGCATAGTTGGAATCATCTTACTAAACAGAAACAGCACTAGAATTGGCGCAGAATCTATTATCTCAGCTGCTAGGAAGGCCAAGTCAGGAAGATCAGGGTGGTACACACCTCTAATCCCAGCACTTGGGAGGCTAAGAGAGGGAGATAGCAAGTTGAAGGCAGCCTGGTCTAAGTAGTAAGACTCTACTTCCAAACACAAACAAAAATAAGCAAAACCAAAACTGAAATGGAAGACAAAAAAACTTAACAATGAAACCCAAGAATTATGTAGTCTGTAATGAAAATTATCTAGAGTGCAACATTTTACATTTGCACTTTGTGCAATTGGGAAAAGAGTTGTCAGTGAAATGCCATGTGTTTATAAACAGACCTCCCTCAGGAGCATGGCCAGGCCCAGGGGGATGCTGCATGCTGTTTTTCTCAGGACTACTGCATGAGGCTCTGTGCCTCACAAGGGTTGTTCAGTTTGTTAAAGAATAATGCAAGAACAAAAATCAAACAGAAACATTGCCTTTCTTTTGATGTAAGGTAGAGCTTTAGAGTAGGATAATCTCACTATAGATATACTTTCTTTTTTCTTGATTATATCTTCAGAAGGTGATTTTATAATCACACTACACTATGAGTCTTATGGCAACAACAATCCTAGACTCCAATAGTTACCGTTTTCTGTTTTTGACCTACAAACTAAGGCAGGAGAAATAAGAAAATCATTAAGGTATGCCACATAAAGCCAACGATAAAAGATTGCTTTATTTTAAAAACCCCAAATGTTAAAATCTAGTGTCAGTCTTGTTCAAGTCTAAACAAGCAGTCAACTTCTAGAGTATAAATTCACTATCAACTCAGATCTCTCAAGTCCTTTGGAAATGATCTAATAAAGGTTAAACTAATAAGGCATGTATTTGAAAGTTGCTATTAAATTGAAATGAGGGAATATTAGTGTTTACTATATTTCAATAAATATAAGTCCCCTCTGGTATTTTCTCTTCTAAGTTTAAATTGCTTTCACTACTAACGTTCTCATTAGGGACCTTAAAGTTAGGGTGAAGGAGCCTTAGCAATCATAAGTACCTCAAATGGATTTGAATAAGTATGTGTGCATGAATATTTTAGGAAATTTATAACAATTTATTTATTCATTTATTCATTCATTTATTTATCTGTTTAAAAGAGGTATTCCCCCTCCCCTTGATGGAGGATTAATAAGCTTTGGTACATTGGATCCAATTGCTGCTGTAAGAAAATGACACCAGCTTACTTTAAGCAGCTCAACGTTACCATCTTATTGTTTTAATGGTTAGAGATCAGATGGGGACCCACAGGGTCAGATGGAGGTGTCAGTAGGCTTCTTTCCTGTCACATTATTGAAGGGTTCACGTCTGTGCTTTTTCATGGTTGTTACCAAATTTGGTTCTTCATAGCTACAAGATCAAATTCCCTGTTTGTTGCTGGCTGTTGATTGAGGGTCAGCTTCTAGGCCTCCACATTCCTTGGGTTATTGCTGTCTTCCACCAAACTCAAATCTAGAATGCGGGAGAGGTCTCTTCCTCTCTGCGGTGCTGTGCTTTACTTTGTTGTCTTCTGAGTTTCAGAATTCTGCAGTTAAACGTATCCACATGGTTAATATTCCTATGCTGGAAAAATGTGATTCTACCTGCAACCTCAATTTCCTTTTGATATATAATAGAATAGATTCCTGGATTGGAATATGGATATCTTTGGTGGGATTTAACTTTCATGTAGCTTAACAATTTTTTAACTCCAATGGATAAGATAACAATACATAATCTAGTTATGAGCCATTATTTAGAGTGAAATGATAATGATGATGATAGCAATTATCAGCTATATTTTACATTTTTGGTTTTAATTCTCATAATCGATTGGTAACTGCAAATAAAGTAAATATCTAAAGACACCAGGATTGCTTAGAGCCCTCATGAGTTGGAGCCATCAGATTGCACTGCAATTTTACCAATTAATCAATCATTCCATTTTTATTAGTTTTTAAATTTTAAAATGAAATAATATTTACTGTAGTACTTTCTAAAACTATGCTAAACACTCAATGAGAAGGTGCTGAAATTTGTTTTTTCTTATTGTAGAACACTATTAAATGCTAGCTATGGTATAAGTATGAAGCCAGATAATTTCTTAGAGTAGAAAACAACCAAACAACTTTGTACTCTGACTAAAGAAAACCGTTCTAGAAATGCACAGTGCCCAGAAATAAACTCTCAAAGATGTTTAAATTTGGGGGCTGGAGAGATGGCTCAGTGTGAAGGGGAATGGTTGTTCTTGCAGAAGACCTGGGTTCGAATCCCAGCACTCACATGGCAACAGCTTCTGTCTTCCACGGGCCTTGCATGACATGGGTGCACTTACCAGCAAGCCGGCAATACATGGATATACATAAAATAAAAATAGTAAATAAAATATTTTAGGAAGATGTTTAAATTGTATATTATTTTACTTCCTGTCAGAAGACAGAAGTTGAATTTCAATTCTATTCTTAGCTTTGTTTTCATCAGTAAGTCTATTTATGACATTTTTATTGAAACAGCTTCTCCGGCAGTGAAATGCAGTCTTGGTCACTTTATTTCACTTCCTCTATAGACTCTTCTACTTTATCACTGGTTCTCATTTTTCTTAGAAACATGGTCAAAATATTTAGAAATAAAAACCTAATACTGTTTTTTTCATGAAAGATGAACACAGATCAGATCATCATTTTGTCTTACTTTTAACTGAGGGCATCAAAATCAAGAAAGAGTAATGCATTTGAGTTTGTTTAATGAAAGCAACGCAGACAGGCACGACAAATATTTCAATACGGTTAACTGATCATTTGAGAATTTCGTACAGTAGATTTTGATCATATTAAGAACCCCTCACCATTATTTTTTTAAACCTTTTTATTGACTTTTTGAGAACTATGTGTGTATGTGTGCGTGCGTGCGCATCTATGTGTACATGCATGCATGTATTTGTGCATAGTTAACACTTATAAGTCAGATTTGTGTCTGCAAATGCCCTTCACTGTAGGTCTGTCTGTGGAGTCTGGTAACTCTATCTGTATCACACCCTTCAAGAAAGTAGATTCTTCTCTCAGAACTTGCCAGGTGCCGAATGTTCATCATCTAGGGTTGGAGTTTCCTCCACACTTCCTCTTCTGTGCTGGGACTCTGTGGTTTAAGCTTGTGTGGGACTTGTGCATGCTGTCACCATTGCTGTGAATTCATATGGTTATCTGCCCAGTTTTCTGGAAAACTCTATTTTCTTGTGGTCAACTACCACCTCTGGCTCTTACAATCTTTCTGCTCCCTCTTCCACTATGATCCATGAGCTGTGGAAGGCAGAAGTCTGATATAGGTATCATTTTCAGAGATAAGCGCTCTGTATCCTCCTATTCTCTGAACCTTGACCAGCTGTGGATGTCTATATTAATTCCCATCTTCTGAATAAAGAAAATTCTCTGGTGAGAATTACTAGATACCTTAATCTATGGGCATAACAATATGTCATTAGGAGCTGGTTTAAGGCTATGTCCATTTAGCAGAACAATAGTAGTAAGTTCTTCCCTATGGCCTGTGTCTTCTCTAGCCACAGTTTACCAAGCTTGATATCAATGTCAGGTACGAGTTCTGTCATGTGAAGGGGACCATTAAACACAACCAAAAAGTGGTAAGTTACTCTTAGAACATTTGTGCCATCATTGCACATGTAGGCATATTTTGCTAGGCTGGTTGTTGTAGCTGGTAGGATTCACAGTTGGGCAAGGTTGATGATCACTTTTCTTCTGGTTGGATGCATAGCACCTTCCACCACTGCAAAAATCGACCAATAAAGATGAAGCTTTGAGGTAAATGCCAGCTTCATTTCTCTTTATCCATTCTGCAACTCAGATGTGTAGCCTTCTAGAATAAGACTTTGCCATTTAGTTCTGGTGGATAACCAGGAGCAGGGGCAATGGTCAGTATTGTTTGAGGGTCCATGGGACCCCTAGTCAACAGCTCAAAAGAAACATTCCATTCCTACTTTGGGCTTTTTCTTTGCTAGTCTACGGTGTCTGGTAGAGGCAATGTTCCTCTCTCATAGGATAATTCCTTTTAATATTTTTATATTGTATATGTATATACTTTAAGAAGCTTCTATAATGTCAGGTTACTGTATGACTTATTCTAAAGACCTTCATTTAGTTAACCCTCCACATACTCCCTTCCTCTACCCTTTCCTCCCATTTCCCACCGAGTTTAACTCACCCTACTCCAATATTCCACTTCCCTCTTTATACTGCTGCGTTCTCTCTCCTCTCACATGAAGACATCCCCACATGGTCGTTTATCAGTTTCCTGATATCTTTCATTTTCCCAATTTAAATACACATATCTAAGGATTCAATTTTGCATCTATTTAGGCGAGATCATGGATCTTTGTCTTTCTGGGTCTGGGTTACCTCGCTCAGGGAGCTTGCTCCCAGATCTATTCATTTACCTGTGTGTTTCACAATTTTGTTTGTCCTAACAGCTGAATGCTGTTCCTTTGTGTAGATATATCATACTTTCATTATCCATCCATCATCTGACAAATATCTGTGTTGCTTCCATTTACTGACTAGTGACTAGAACAAAAATAAACACGGATGACTTAGGTATCTCTGTAGTAGGATACATATTTTTTTGGGTATACATCCAAGCATGTTATGGATGGATCATGTGATTTTTTTAAAACCATTTATCAGCCACTTGCTTTTCTTCTTTGGAAAACTCCGTTTGACTACAAGTTCCAATTTTAATTGAGTTCAGTTTTGTTTTTTGAGATCTTAAGATGTTTGATGTTTAGGTGTTTGAGATTTTTACATATTCCAGATACTAACCCTCTACCAGAGTTAAAGCCAGTAAACATTTGTTCCCATTCTGTAGATTACCTTTTTGCTCTATGATGGTATCTTTTGCAGTACAGAAGGTTTTTAGTTCCATGAGGTCCCATTTGTCAATTTTTGGACTTAATGCTTGTGCTGTAGGAGGCTAGTTGAGAAAGTCCTTTACTGTGCCTCTAAGTTTCACTGTGTTCCCTGCTTTTTCCTATATCAGATTCAGAGTATCAGGCCTTATTTTGAAGTCCTTGATCCATTTGAAGTTGAGTTTTGTGCATGGTGAGAGATGGGAAGCTAATTTCTTCTTTTCTCCATGTAGCTATCCAGTTTTACAGGCACCATTTGTTGAACATGCTGCCTTTTCTCCAGTGTGTACTTTTGATCTCTGTTGAAAGTCAATTGACTATAAATATGTGGGCTGAAATCTGGATCCTCAGTTCTACTACACTGATCCATGTCCCTGTGTTTATGCCAGTACCATGTTGTTTTTATTATGATAGCTAAGTAGTATAATTTGAGATCAGAGACAGTAATATCTCCAATAGTTCTTTTAGTATTCAGAACTATTTTGACTACTTTGCAGTTTTTGCTTCCAGATGACATTTGAGAGTATTTATTCAATTTCTGTGAAGAATTATGTTGAAATTTTAATAAGCATTACATTGAATTTTGATTTCTTTTGATAGATGGCCATTTCCACACTATTAATCCTAGTGATCCTTGAGCATAGGCGGTCTTTCAATGTTTTGGTATCTTCTACAATTTCTTTCTTCAGTGTCTTACAATTTTTATTATACAGGTCTTTTACATTCTTGGTTAGATTTATTCTGAAGTATTTTATGGCTTTTGATGCAGTCTTGAATAGAATTGTTTTCCTGGTCTCTCACAGTATGCCTGCTGTTTGTGTATAGGAAAGTTACTGATTTTTGAGTGTTAATTTTGTATTCTGACACTTTATGGAATGTGCGTTGTTATTTTTAAAGGCCTATCAAGTTCAATATGTGTTCCCCAAATGGTCTTGGGTATAGATCCGTGCCCTAGGGCCTAGAGCCTGCTCAGCCTACACATTATGATACTTTGAAAGAAAAATGGCATTCCCTGCAGCTATCAATTTTCAATAGTTCCACAGCTAGGGATGAAGCTTCTTGCCCACCCCCGACCCCATGCTGGATTTTTGTCTGTTTTGTGTTCGCACCGGTCCTAAAAATGCTTCCACAAGTGCTGTGGGTTAATACGTGGGACTGCCTTGTGCTCAGAAAACAGTGTCCTTGCACTTCATCGTCACTTCTGGCTCTTACAATATTTAGGCTGAATACTCCATGGTCTTTTTCTCTGCACACTGAACAGTTTTGTGTCTCTGTTTTAATTACCATCTGTTGCAAGAGGGAGTTTCTCTGGTGTGAGTTAAAAGATGCACTAATCTATGGGTAAAAAATAGGTCATTAACAGTTCAATGCTATGTACATTTAGCAGAACAACAGCAGTAGGTTGTATTCTATGGCCTGTGACCTGTCTAGTTATAAGTTCTTGGCCCTAAGAACAGTGCCAGACCTTAACTCTAACTTGTTAGGTGGGCCTTACGTTCGATCAGAAATTGGTTGGTTAGTGGACCAGTGGCATACCTTGTCTGTTTGGTTGTTATTGAAGCTCATATGGATCACAGTTGGGGAAGGCTGATGATCACTTTTCACATCCCTTAACATGCATAGCACCTTCCATTACTGTGAGAGTTAGTTAGTAGAGATGAATCTTTGAGCAAAAGACCAACTTGATTTCTCCATGTTTGTCCTAAGCCTCACATAGGTACTGTCCTCAGCACTAGGGCCTTATCACCAAGTTCTGGAGGCTGACCGTGAGTACTGACAATAACCAGTAACATGTGAAGCTCTATGTTCCCCCTGACCAACAATTCTAAAAGAGGGAGCCCATTCCTGTCATTGGACTTTTCATTTGATATCCTGTGGTGTCTGTCGAAGCATTCTTTCTACCATTATATGATAGATATACCATTTAAACTCTTTTTATATTGTGTATGCACATTTGAATAAACTCCTATACTAGCAGGTTTGCATATAACTTCCCAAAAGACCTTTTATATGAGTTATCCCTTTACTTACTCCCTCTTTTATCCCGTCCTCTCATTACCCATCCAATTTAACACTTTCTATTCCATTATTTCCATTCCTTCTTTATACCATTGCATTCTATATTTCCTCCTACGAATCCCCCCACCACGGCCCCTTACTAGTTTCCTGACTTCTATCAATTTTCCAATTTAAATATACATATCTAAATATTAAAAGCTAGCATCCACATATGAGAGAGAATGTGTAACCTTTGCTGCACGTGGGTTACCTCATTCAGGGTGATTGTTTCCAGCTCCATTCATTTACTTGTGAATTTCTTAATTTCATTATTCTTAAATTAATACTATTCCATTGGGTAAATATCCTATATTTTGATTATCCATTCATCAGCTGATGGGTCTTGAGGTAGTTTCCATTTCCCAGCTGTTGTTAATAGAGCTGCAATGAACATAGACGAACAGGTATCTCAGTTGTAGGGTATCAAGTACTTTGGGTATATGCCTAAGAGTGGTGTGAATGGATCATGCTGTAGATTTATTTCTTGCTTTCTGAGAAACTCTACATTGGCTGCAGCAGTTTGCACTACAACCAGCAGTGACTACGTGTTCTCCTTTCCCCACATCCTTGATAGCATCTGTCATGGTTTGGTTTGGGATCTCAGCCATTCTGACTTGGGTCAATTTAAATCTTAAAGTTTTAATTTGCATTTCCCAGATGGCTAAAGATGTTGACCAATATTTAAAATATTTCTCATCCATTTGTGTTTCTTTTTTTATGAACGTCTTTTGAGAACTCATGGATTAGTTCCTTGCCCTAATTTTTAATTGCATTGTTTACTTTTATGATGTTTAGGGTTTTTGAGTTCTTTGTATATTCTAGTTACTAACCATTTCTCAGATATGTAACTGAAAATTTTTCATCCTGTAGTTTGCCTCTATCCTCAGATAATTGTGTCTTTGGCTTTAGAGAAGCTTTTTAGCTTCATGAGGTCCCAATTGTCAATTTTTAGTCTTTATGCCTGCAGTATCAGGGACCTGCTCCTAAAGTCTTTTTCTGGCATATAAATTCTGCTTTTATTCCCCATTTTCTCTTTTATCAGATTCATGGCATCAGGTCTTACATTGAGGTCCTTGATCCATTTGGAGTTGAGTGTTGTGCATGGTGAGAGATAGGGATCTAGATTCGTTTTTCTACATGTAGCTATCCAGTCTGACCAACACTTTTGGTTAGCACACTATCTTTTCTGTAATGTGTATTTTGTCTACATTTTATGATATTTTTAAAAATGAATGAGGGGATTAGAAAAGTTTTTGTCTGGAATAGTTACACTGAATGACACATGAACCTTATCTTTCTATAGTTCATTGGCTATGTTAAAGACTATGAATTCTATTGCAATTAGTATACTAATCATATCTTAATATTATGTTAATATTGTGCATTTTTAATATTATGGAAGATCATCCAACCATCTGAAGTATGGTTAAATTTAATAATGTAGTAATAGGCTTCAAATGTTTCTATTTATCAAATAGTTACTGAAAGAATATTTAATAAATTCTTGGCACATTGTTTCTAGTGATGAACACGTGCACAAATATACACAAGGAAAATAAAGAAGCACAAACAGCAAGAAGACAAACCCCAAATACACAAAACTCCCTTCTCCAAATTACACTTTAATTAGACAGAATATAATGATGAAATATATGATAAATTATACTGCACATACTTCAAGGCCATCTCATTGTCCCTTAGTATTTCACTCATCCATTTTGTACAACAATGAAGAACTTGCTTCAAGCTTTGACTGGGCATTGTTTCCCAACTTCAATTTTAGCTTCATTGGACCATGTCAATAAATTCTCGTCAAAGACGATGGATATGACTTTTCACATCCGTAGTTCCAGAACCCTGGAGGTGAGATCAAGAAATGGCGAGCTCCAGGCCATCCTGTCCAACAAAGAAAGACCATATGACAAAAACAAACAAATTTAAAGGAGCAAAATAAAAACCTAAAAGCCACCAGCTGAGTGCCTAAGGAACTGACTAAAGGCCGTAGGAAGCCACTGATATTACACAGACCTGCTGACAGTCTCACAGAGAAAGAAAAACAATAGATGATTGTAGTACGACAAGAAGAACATAAAATTCAAACACATGCTTAGTTGAGATCTGAAAAGGCTCTATCGTGAGTACACTTCAAATAAGTCTTGACTTTAAGACCTGAAACTCAATTTCTCACCAGTCCAGTCACTGAATTGTTAAGCTCATTGGAGAAATGGGCTCTTTCAGGATAAAATCATCTTGAAGGTTGAGGGAGATCTTTTTAATTTGCAGAATAGTCATCACAGAATTACATTTCCATGGGTTCAATGTTAACTAAAATTTAAGTTAATATTTGAAAAGATATAACAGAGCCTCGAAAGAAAAAGGTATACAAATAAAACCCCACAGGATCCAGTCATTGGAGTTATCGTTTATAGCTCAAAAATCACCATGGTGAACTGTCAATGTGCTTACATAGCTGGATGAAGGCTTGGGAAATGGGCAGGCGGCCCCAACCAAAGATGAAAAGCTATTGACAGCTGATGTCTGCTGGAAGAGGGAGAGCTGATCTTTAAGGGAATGACATGAGAAAGGCTGACGGGGCTCTGGTGGATGAACTCAAACCAAGGGACTTATGGGCATACAAACTTGACTTGATAAGTCTTTACATATATGACAGAATGCTTGAAATTTTGTGAGTGGGCTATGGGGGTGGCCTATAGGGGAACAGTCTAAATTTGATTAAGATCTATTGCATGACATGTACAAAACTTCAATAAAATTACACATTGAAAAAAAAATTAAAAATTATAAAAAACAATATGAGGACATTTCTTTCTTACCTATATTGAAGAGAACTGAAAATAGATCAGAGCAAGATTACAGTCTTCAGAGAATGAATTATTCCATCCCTTATTTTCATACGCTTACTTCTGAGAAAGCAAATGTACTCTTTTTTAAAAAGTAAAAGCATTTCATTCATTCAATGCTGTATTATGGTTTTTAAATTTCAATTCTGTATGTACAGGTTTTTTAGGGTCCTCTCTGCTTTATGTATTTGGTAATCTCCAGCTTTCCACTCGAATGGAGAATAGTATATGGGTAAGGCGTACAGTTAGCTGTCCACTCAGGACACATCTTCCCACCAGGAGCACTTCTCTCTTGCATAAGATGTTTAATGGGGCAAGACAAAAATGGAACTGTTGACTGGCCAGCTTCCTTCCACACTGAAACGACACAGAACTGTCTTTTAAATGGAATTCGCCACTGTTTCTAAATTAGAGGTTTTTTTTTTTTTTTTTATTACAGAATAATAATACACACATTCCAGCAGGATAAACTTTATAGGGAATGTCGTTTTACAGTTTTGCGGATATATCCATGACTCACGCACTCAATCTCTTCCTCTTCCTCTCTAAGGCCATGTTTTAAATGTGTGCTGTTGTACCTGCTAATATTTTTGAAGATTTATTTCACTTTTAATTATGTGTATGTATGTGTTCTGCGTAAGGGCTTGTGCATGTGCATGCAGGTGCTTGTGGAGGCCAGAAGAGGGTGTCGGGACCCCTGGAGCTGGAGGTCTCAGGGCTTGTGAGCCTGTGAGCCTGATGTGGGTGCTGGGAACGGAACCTGAGTCCTCTGGAGCAGCAGTCTAAACACTTCTTCATTATTGAGTCACCTCCCCAGCCCCATATCTGCTACTTTTAAGTAAAAATACTTTCCAATTTATGCATATGTGAATTCATGTCTATATTTTTGCATATCACATTGACCAATATCGGAGATTGGGACTTCTAGATACAAATCTGCCAAAATGATTGCACAGGTTTTCAAGCTCATAAAATTATAAAACTCGCCAACTACTTACTTCCTGAACGCATGATTTTTCACCCTCTTGTATTTATACCTGTTTTAATCTTATAATTCTTATAATATCTTTTGAAGATGGAGACTAGAATCACACATCTGTTTAACTTACCACATTACTCTAATACTGTAGGTCACACAGTGTTCCCATTTATAAATTGGTACTAAGTGGAATTTTAAGGTTATTTATCAAAATAATTTAAACTATAAATGTCTTCTCAGTTTGCAGTTTCATTTTAGCAATGTATATTGGGATACCGTTTTTGTTTATAGATGTAGTTGTTAAATGTTAAACAGGGTTATTTTAAAAATAAAAATCAGAAAAATGAATGTGTTGAGAGGTTATCTCAGTAAATTCTGGCACTTAGGGAAAAAGTGCTTTTTATAGCTACTAACCATATTCTTACAGCAATTTTTAATATTTATGCTTTAGCACAAAATATTTTACAACTTTTTTATTACATTTACACATCTTGTTCATTTTACTTAGAATTAAATTGTGCTTATTAACATAAGAATTTGAGAGCGTGCGACAGTGAAAATAAAACACAAATATGTCTGGGTGTCATATACTTCCAACATGAGACTCATAAAGGCAGCGGGCACAGGCATGAGGAAGAATGTGTAGCACATCGATGTCTCAAAGGATCGATGACAATAGACTGACCGTATGACAGTCCATTGAGCCATTCATTGTACAGGTTTATGGATCAACTAAAAATAAATCAAATCATAAAAGATTACCAGAGTTTGACTCAACAATAATCGAAAGTAAGAAAAAAACTGATAATTTTCTTCATGAAGTTAAACTCTGCAGGCATTCATTGTGGGATCAACATTCAAACATATAAATACGTCACAATGGAAGAAGTCTGAGAACAATCACCTTTAAAATGCTAAAATAAAAAAAACCCAGGCCCCAAAGAAGAGCTTACTAAAAGCTAAAGATCACTTTAAGAAGCCATAACTAATTGAAACAATTTCTTTCAATATGCTAAATAATGTATTTTTATGCTTGTTGATTTGAAAATCTTTAAAAAATGTAATTTAATTGAAGTTTTCATTTGTTTACTTATTGAGAGGGAGCACATGTATGCCAATGTGGTTGTGTGGATGTCAGACATCGTCTTGTTGGAGTCAGATCTGTCTATAAACTTGTTGGATCTGGGGATCAAACTTAGGTCTCCAGGTTTGGGTAAAGTGACTTTACCCACAAAATAATTTTCTCAAATTTGAAAATTTTAGAGTTCCTTGAGTTGATTCTCACATATCCTTTTAATTTCCTTTATTTTATATATTTTTTTTAATTTTTCAGAATTTGATATGAGTATTGTATTTATATTGTTTCCACCCTCCCAGTCCCCCACCAACTCCTCCAATAGCCCCATTCTCTCACAGTTTCTGGACCTCATTTTTGATTATTATTGCTATATATACATATATATCTGACATATTTGTAGGATATGTATATACATATATGCATGTATATGATATATATATATATACATACATATGCACACAACACACATACATTATATATATATATATGTAATATGCTGAATCTATTAAGTGATGTTTATGTGTATGTGTGTTATGTGTGTTTAGGGTTTCCCATTTTGGATTAGATTACCTCTCAGGGAGCTTCTGTTATGTTTCTTAAATTGGAACACTATACCTGATATTATGCAGGGCTTTCTTCTGAGTCAAGGAAACACCATGTTCTTGATCTCAGCTGTGTCTCCACTTGCCGAAGATCATTGCAGATGGGCTTGTTGACTGTAGACAGTCTTCCTCACCTGAGTTTTGACCTATACTTCCCAAAACTTTGGGCAGTTCAGCCCTAAGGCCTTGGAGAAAAACTAGAGTATTCAGGGGGAAGAATAAAGAGGTGACTCTTTCATGTGGCTATGGGGAAGATACCATGTATGCTTGAGTGTAGACATTCTGGTATTGCCTTAGCTGGGAGCAACCACAATCCTCTAAGTAAACCCTTACCCATTGCTCTGTACATGGCCCCAATAAACTGATTGGTTTCCCAGAGTGCACTTTGATGGAATCATTTGTTGTGACCAAAGAAGCAGAGGGTGGATGTTGTTTACTTCTCCCAAGAGAAGGAGTTTTGGCAACCCTGGAGTTTCCCCACCTGAAGGGGCTGTCAAATGCCACATAACACTCTGTCATAACTGACTTCAGTGGCTTTGTCATCCAGCTTGAAGAGTCTCAAGTCATAAGCCGAAACTTCTTCATTGCCTTGTTTGAATTTCCCTGTGACATATTTACATGTTTCTCCCCTGTCCAATGGAGGGGCTTATTTAAAAAAACTTAGAAAAGAGAAATGAAGTTTTAAATCACTGGGACTCCATATATAAGGTATACTTTTCTAAAAAGTTGATTGTGTAGCTCTCCAGACTTTCTCAGTGAAAGGAAAACATTTAATGAAATGCCACTTGCAGTTTTTGAGATATATTCTAAGCAGACTTTAATTAAGACAAAATGTGAAAAAGATGAATGAACAAAAATGTAGCTTTAAGTATTCATTGATTATGTCAGTGCCATTTATTTTATATCATACGATCCTGATTGATATCATTAACTATATATGTTATCATAAATTTATGTTGGATTAAAAAAACTGTCAAAGACTAGGTGGATTATCATTAAAACTTCATTTTACATGGTTGTGGAGGCTGGAACTAAATTCTACTAGCAAGGTATAATTCACTACCAAGTTAAGGAATTCAAATGTAAAAGTTTATAATAACCATAGAGTTAAGCATATTGTATATCTAGGTATGACATACCTAAAGTTATGCAACAGATTGAAATAATTTGAAGGAAAACTAAACTAATGCAAAACTAAGTGACAGAAATAAGAAGGCAGTATTTTAAAGGTGGCTTTATAATTCTTTTCAAAGTGCTGTATGAATTCATTATAAGTTCAAATAAAATTCTCCCCCAAAATGTATGCCTGTGTCACTGAGCATCTGTGCAAGTCTATACTAAACTTTAAATGAAATTCCACGTTGTCAGTTACAGCTTTTAACGTGGGATAGTTTGCTCTGTTTGTGTTTGCATACTGCCATGATTAAGATGGTGTGGCAAGTACAAGTGAAAATAAGGAAGATGATAATCTACAGAAGAAGCCCAAAGTATGAGAAAACGTTATCCAGCCCAGCATAGCTCCTGACAAAGATTTGGCAGAAAAGCAGTTCATAACCACATGCTAAATGTATAAGCAATTTCATGTAAATTGCATTAACGTGTGAGTATGAAAGGAAGATAAATAGACAATTAACAAGGTATCCTATCAAATTTAGTTTTCTCCCTTGGGGAAGGCATGTACTCTTCAAACTTTTCAGACATAATCACTAAATATTTCTGCAACTTATTCAGCACAATCTGTTTATGAATGAGCTTATATATGGGTATTTGTGTTTGTTCAACACATTGATATACTGGAGAAATGGAGTCTCTTAAATCCTGTTACAAAAGTCTACTTTGGATTCTCTGAAATCTTACATGATTTTCAAAGGCCAACCACCTGCCTTAGAAGACAGTATTTATCAGCTGGAATAAGTTTACATGAACATAATGGGGTTTACAGACAGGTCCTTGTTCAAAATAAAGAATGCAATTTTTTTAAATATAACATTTAAAATTATTTACTTCATACACTATGTTTTAATTATATTCCCCTACCTTCCTACTCACCCAAGTTCCTGTCCTCTGTTTTTTTGGTTATACTTTCCTTTTGGGAGGTGTTTAACAGACATACTTTGAGGCCTATATTAATTTGGTCAGAGGGACATAAAGGACACTTTTTGCTCCTTGCCCTCCTAAGTCAACTAGTTCCAGGGGACTATGAGCATCTCTCAAAATGTCCTATAATGGTGCTGGGTCACCTGTCTTTATGATCAAGGAGGCCGAGGAGACCCCCACAAGATGGACTTGAACCTGTGTCCAGTCTACAAAGAGGAGGGTCAACACAGAGGAATCATTTCCTCCATGCTTCCAAGCAAAGCCAACCATGGACAAGCAGGACATTTGACTTATCTTCATATAGGTGGAACTGGTAAAAGAAAGGAGCTGGGGGCTCCTCCCTGGCCCATGTGACCCCTGAAAGATCCTCAAACAACCTTAAGAGTAAAAATAAATTGGTTTATCTGGACCAACTGTATGGCCTTAAACACCCAAAAGGAGAATTCAAATATTTTAATAAAATATATTTATCTTTGGCTGGATGTCTAGAGCCATTTCTGTGTAACAATAAAAGATTAGGCAAGCTCAAGTAAGTGTATATGCAGCAATTTATGTTACCTAGAAGTATTAACCAGGGAATTGAATTAAATTTGTTTATATTTTCCTTAAGTTTTTATTATTAGAAAAATAGAGATTAAAAAGATATACTCTCATTATTTATTCATAGGTTCTTAAATGCTTTCCACAGTAAAGATACTCCAATTTTACCCTATTTAAGTACAGCACACTGAAGGCATTTTTATAGCAGCCTCTGTGTCAAGATTCATTACTCATTTTTTTCTAAAAGGCCCTTAATGGTTCTAAAGCTCACATACCTATGCAGATTATGCCACTTGCCCTTAATTAAATGATAGAGAGGTGAGTTTCTTTATTCAAACTGTGCCCTTTAAAAATCATTCTGTAGTCATAAGTATATACAACAACAGAAATAATAACTCAATTTGCATGCACATTGGACACTTCCATCACAGAGAGGATGCTGAATGAAATCCTTTATCTCTAACCCATCCAATGTATGCAGCCCAACTCAGATGGCACGGGTTGTGCATCTGATACAAATATTGAACTGTGTCTTGCAAAAATAATACTTTTAGTTTTGAATTTGACTTCAAAACACCTAGTGACTATAATAAAATGTTTCAGTAAAGGATGGAAAAGACTTTGATCAAAATCTCATCTCTTTGGCCCTATGTGACGTTCTCTCTCAAAATGTAGTGTACAGGTTCACTCTCTTCATTCCGTTTAGTAAGGATGCATTGTATTCTTCAAAAGTTTGTGACACATTCACCTGTATGGACATGGAGGATGGAATTCCATGAAAATTTGAGTTGTGAACTTTGTTTTAAATTTTAGTTTCCTTTGGTCTGAAGTTCGAAAATGTTGTCTCGCTAAAGAAAACA
>NW_008335054.1:163277-165950 GCF_000622305.1 Nannospalax galili
ACACACCCACACACACATATACACATACATACACAGCCACACTTGTGCAATTTTAGGGTAAATTGATATGTAATGTTTGTGAATATGTTCTGGAATGATGGAGTCTAGAAAATCAATGTAGTCATCATCTCTTACCTATTTGTAAATCTAATCTTTTTGCAAATTTGAAGTATAAAATATCTAGCTGCTAATTAGTTACATTGTAAAATGAATATATAACTGAAATAAAAGGGATTATGAGGTAAAGGGGAGAAGATTCTTCAGAGAGGAGAATAGCGAAACACTGGTACGATCGAGGGGAAATGGGAAAAGTGGTGCTGATGTTAACTGTGGAGAGGGGAGGGAAGGGTACAGAAGGACGGGGATGACAGAGGCAATAACACTAAGTGTATCCATCTGAAGAGGCCATAGGTAAAGTATTGTTGTTGTTATTATTATTAATTTGATCTTTTGAGACAAGGTCTCTCTATAGTCCCAGCTGGCCTGGAACTCACTATGTAAACCAGACTGGCCTTGAACTCAGAGAGATCTGCCTGATTCTGCCTCCAGAGTGCTGGGATTAAAGGAGTGTGCCACCATGCCTGGCTAGGGAAATACATTATTTTATAAGCTTACTTAAAATACATGGTTTTGTGTGTGTGTGTGTGTGTGTGTGTTTATGTGTGTGTGTCTGTGTCTTCACGTGTGTAGTTATAGACTATCTAACAAAAAATCCCAGTGCCAGTCTTGGGAAACTTCCCCGTTACCAGTTGTTGGTTGGGGTAGTCCAACAGAATTCCTGTCAATATTGGCTGTAGTATTACCCTTGGCTGCCTCTCATACTGCTTGCTGAAATGGTTATACTGGTTGAAATTTCCATAAAGGTGTCTGAATGTCTGCTTTGTTTCTATACTCTGCAAGACTTATCTTTTGACCTACCTAAATATGGAGATTGTAAAGTCCCACAATCTATTTTATACAAGTTTGAGAAACAGACAAGCAAGGTATACAAACATAAGTCAATGACCTGAGGACAGAAACATCAATGATGTGAGTCTCAACACAAAGGCAGTAGGAAGATGTGTGAAGCAGTCACACGGACAGAGCTTACTCAACCCTTCTCCAACTGAATATTTATAGTCTATTCAGGCCCTCAATGAATTTATTGTTTTCCACACACAGAGAGTGACGCAGTCTACTCTTCTTCTTCTTCACAGTCCGCTAGTAAGAATGTTAATATCCCTTTGCCCCAGAATGCTCTACCAGATATTTGTCATCCTCTAGGCCATTCAGGTCGGTGTGCGACGTTTCCCATCTTAGCTGTGTATCTGGGGAGACTCATGCTTGAAGAATGCTTGATCTTTTTGTTCTTTCTCAAATGTTATTATACAGAATAAAGTAGAAGAGAAATTGTCCAATGGGAAGAATTTGAAATATTGTACGTTGTGTTATTTTTATCCACTTCCCATTAAAGAAGTGGATAAAATAAGATTTGTACTGATTCATGAGTAGCAGCTTGTGATTTAGCTAAATGAGAATACATTGAGAAGCAAAACATATTGGAAAAGTGGTTCCAAGGGAAAAGCCGGGCCGGGCCTTGTGGTCTTTTGGAATAGGCACAAAGTTTGAGAATACCTCTGTGCTGTGGACACAATAAGTGGCCTCCACTGTGGACGAGACTCTCTGTAGGTCTGTGTTGAGACTGGCCCATTATGAAAGGCCAGGGACCTTCTTTAACCATCCGTTGTAGTCATCGTTGAAAGAAGTGAAAAGCCAAATACCCATGGAAGTGAATATGAGGGTTCAGCATGGACTAGCAACACGGGCTTTGACTCACTATGGTGTGACTGTGATTCCTGATGAGCTCTTAGCACATCACTAACAAAAGGGACCCTGAACCACCAATGTGTAAATGTTTCCCAAGTGAGCAAGCCACCACCTAGTGACAATTCTATTACCATGGACCCCTTCCACCATAGAGGGGAAACAATTTTTGCTTTTTTGGAATAGATGCTGTCCTGGTTTGTTTCTCAATCGCTGTGAAAAAATATTCTGACCAGTACCAACTTGGGGAGGAAAGGGTTTCTTTTATATTATATCTCCTGGGTCACAATTCATTAGGGAGCCCAAGGGCAGGAACCTGGAAGCAGGATCTGGAGCACAGGCCATGGAGGGATGCTATGTACTGGCTTGCTCACCTGGCCCCTGCTCAGCCTGCTTTCTTATGCAGCACAAGCCCAACTGCCCAGGCTGGCACCACCCACAGTAGGCTGGTCCTCCCACATCACACAACAATCAAGAAGATGCCCCACAGACCTGGCCACAGAACAGTTCAATGGAGGCATTTCACTTGAGGGTCCCTCAACCCAGGTGTGTTAAGTTGACACTAAAGCTATCCAGCACAATTGGCCCCTTGTCAACTTGACACACAAGCACATCGCTATTAAGTGATAACCTTTCCAATTCTTGTCCCCAAAATATGATGTTAATATCACAACATAAGACAGTACAACCTTAAAAGCCCCACAGTCCTTAAAAAAATACAAACACTTAAAAGTCCATAGTCTCTTTTAAAAGTCTCAACTGTGGGTGGGCTTCTGTAAAATCCAAAACAAATACTGTCTTATTTCAAAGGGAAGAATTGGGCACATCTAAGCAAAACCAAAGTCCAGCAAAGTAGCTCAAGGCTGGACA
>NW_008335054.1:166063-169659 GCF_000622305.1 Nannospalax galili
CGGGCATCTCCAAAAAGCTTGGTCTCCATTGAAAAGGAGGCTGCACCTTCTGGTCTCTTCCAGCCCCTTAGGATGCTAAACCCCAGATTCTCTCCATTACCCTTTCAATCCTGGGGTCTTCACTGCAACTGAAGCTGCACTTTCACCTATGGCCTTTCCTGGCCTCTCAGAGTGCCAAGCTTCAGCTGCTCTCTGTGACCGCTTCACACTTTCAACACCAGAACCATGCAGGAGACTCTTACATATTACCAAGTCCTGCTTCCAGCTTGAGATAGAGTCTCGGTCCCCTCTGTGTGCTGACCCTGAGGAAATACCTTCCAGAAGATTCCACCATGGTGATGCTGGTCTCTTGTTACTTACAACTGATTTTTCAGCCCAGCTAACTAGTATCAATTGTCCCAATAAAGCAAAGGTTTTACTTCAGTGATTCTGGCCTCTTCTTAATCACAGCTGACTCTTCAGCCCCAGCTGACCAGAACCCACAGATTCTCAATTCAAAATATCACATCAACAGCCCTGATAGTCTCTGTTTCCCTTTGAAGCTTCACAAGCCTACAGGGAAAATAATTTTTGTTTTTTTTAGAACATATGCTTATGGAAATGGAATTGCCTTCAAAGCCAATCATGATATCTACCAAAATATCATTTGTCATTTTGGAGTTAGCTTACTCCCTTTCAAAAATTATTCATAGTATTTGAACAAGGACATCATGTTCAAGAAAAGGAAGTCTAGGGGCTGGAGAGATGGCTCAGCATTAAGACACTGGTTGTCCTTGCAGAAGGCCTGGGTTCGAATCCTAGCACCCACATGGTAACTAACAACTGTTCATAACTCCAGTCCCAGGGGGTCTGACAGCCGCTTCTGAACTCCGAGGGCATTGCACGACACAGGTGCACTAACCTACATGCAGGCAATACACGCATATGCATAAAACAAAAATAATAAATAAAATTTTTAAAAAAATGGAGCCTAACAACAGACCTGTGCCTGTGGAATTGATAGTTTCTATCATGTAACCCATACCCTCACTGTCTATTTGAATGGTGGGATGAGTTACTGGCATCTTAGGATGGTAGAATGGTCTTCTAAAGAGTCATAAAGCATAGCCCATAGAGGGAAGTCAAGTTCTAGATTCCCTATAACAACTACACTTCCATTTATTGTATGGCCAGCATGTATGGTTCTAATAGCCAAGGAATAGAAACAGGTGCAATGCTGATGAACTACACGTTCGACCTCTGGTCTGAGTTCCCTAAGGAGAAATGCTCTTATGACCAACACAACAGGAGCAATGGCAAGAAGCAGGGAATTACACTTCTCATAATCCTCTTGCTTTAATGTTGGAATTTGCCAACATGAGAAAACTGTTTGAGATTCTAGAAGCAGGAAAAAGTAGAACTCAGGGTTCTTTTGAGATAAATGTACATTTTTGAGGGTCTGTGTTGATTGTGAATTCTTATGTTACTTGATTTATTTTTTTTTTCTAAGTCCAATACCCAATACACTATGACACTTTATTTGGTCACATTCTGAAATTTCAGGGTTTTATACCTTGTTGAAGCATTCACTGAACCAATTATGGTACCTACATTCTAGACATTTATTTCTAAATCATTTTTGAATATTTTAAATTACTAGTCCCATATCATTATCATTTAAAATAGGAAGACATCCTCTTTCACTAAAAACTACTCATTTATTTGTCTTCAGTTGCACTGGTGGTCTATCAAAACATGAAATGAGAGCCAGGCATAGTGCAGAACGTCTTTAATTCTGGCACTCAGGAGACAGAGAGGCAGGTGTATCTCTGTGAGATGAGGTCAGCCTGGTCGCCACAGTGAGTTCCAGGTCAGCTGGGGCTACAGGGAGACTTTGTCTCAGAAAGAAAAATGAAATGACAGGAGAAACCCAGCTCAAATTCTAACTCTTGAATGAAAAGTTGATTTTATATTTATCTCGATTTGTAATTCCTTACCATTCAGCCCACACTGCACAATCCGGAAACATCATCTGTGGTCACAGAAGTTACCACTGGAGGACCACGCAACTTTGGAAAATTTCTTAAGACCCGTCCTATTTCCCTATTGTTCAATTTAAGGTTAGCAATGATGAAGTGTTGAGTATCAGAGGAACGACTTTCAGACAGATAGATTTTCAGTTTGTACAGATTGGTTTCTTTGGAGAAATTCTGAATAAAAGAATCACTCAGCTCAGAATAATCTAGTGTAATATACAAACTAAGCTCATTACACCTTGAAGTAAGAGTGATAGATGCCTGTTCTCATCCCATGGGACTCTGAGGCTTGTGAGGGAGCCAGAAGAGGGAGACTTTCAATTACCAGAGGCAATGCCCTCACTGGAGCAAAGGATGCCTCCCTTCCCTGTGTGGCACGAAGAGCCTGGCCTCACACACCAGCCACGTCTACAGAGGCTGAAACAGAATGAAGTCTAACATTTCTTGATTTTTGCCTCAGGCTGATCATCAACATTTATCTGTTTGTAAGTAGTAATGATTGAAGGATTTATTGCAAGGATCCCAACATCACTTTACAGTCATTTGTGGAGGTAAGAATCTAAGAGAAGGATTTTTCGTAAACCTGTCCAACCCTGAGGAGTGCTATTCCATTTCCATTTATTCCTAATATGTGGTTTTCAAAATGAAATAAAAACCTACCCAGGAATAGTGGGAGGGCAGTGGAAAGAAACAGGAGGCCACAGTTAGGAAAGAGCACCTTGAGGAAGCCTGGCCTGTTCCCCTTTCTGATTTTAGCAACACTGATTTGCTCATTTCTGCAAACAGTTTTCAGGCCTAGCAGGTAAGCACTGACCTCCAGCTCACAAAGCAACCAAAATTACTGTCATGGTTACCTGATATCACTAAGAATAAGAGTGTTTGGATTGTTATTGGAGTCTAGTGCACCCACAAAAACAGGCTTGGGAGGAGAGTCCATCTGAAAAGGTGGGAGATACCTAACTGCTATTCTGGTATGGCTTTATTTAGGTCAATTATTTTCTCTGGAAAACAATCTTTCACTTCTGATATATAGTAAGCAAGGGAATTCTGTGCCCTTAGAAAGAGAAGAGCCAAGAACTCTGTAACAAGCTTTGGGTCAAAGCATTGGAATTGAATAAAACAAACAAAACCAAAATATTTCCTAGGTATATTTGCCTACAGTGACAGTTAGTAATAAAGGTTAATTTGGATTTTGTTGAATACTCAGCTTTAGTGCAGTGACCTTGTGGAGAGTCATTAGATGAAATTCAGTTTTAAATGTAGCTAGCTCTGACACAAAAACAAACCAGCCCCAGCTAAAGTTACCGTACCATTTATTCCGATCACAAGTATATATGCCTAACTAATTAGGCAGCACTTATATTTGGATACCTGCAAGCGCTGTATCAGGGGTAAAAGATAAAAATCTTGGTTTGAGATGGCATAGAATCTAAAGTTTACTTAAGCCAAATTTGTGGAAGGACTACATTAAAATATAACCTGTATTTGACATATTTTCTGCTATTTTTTTATTTTCTTATTTTCACCCCATTTCTCTCTTTTCTTCCTTTTTCTTCTGTCTTTTGTCTTCTCTCTCTCTCT
>NW_008335054.1:175360-178538 GCF_000622305.1 Nannospalax galili
ATAAGCGCTTTGTCTGTATTATGTAATTATACCACGCGCTTGCAGTGCCCTCAGAGGCCAGAAGAAGGCATCAGATCCCCTGGAACTGCAGTTACAAAGGGTTGTTAGCTGCCATGTGGGTGCTGAGACTTAAACTAAAGTCCTCTGGAGGAACAGCAGGTGTTATTAACCACTGAGCAATCTCTTTAGCCCCATAAATCCACATTTTTATAAAGAGCTGATTGATAATCCATTATGTATGAGGACCAAAGCTTCATTACCCATTTATCAGTTGATTGTCATTTATGCTGTTTCCAATTCTGGATATTATGAAAAGGGCAGCAATGAACATTGATGAACAGGTGTTTTTATAGTATCGTGCAGTCTTCAGGGTATGTGACAGGATCATATAGTAGACCAACTTTGAGCTTTTCCAGTTACCTCCACACTGGTTTCCATAGTGATTGCATCAGCTCTGGGTGGGATAAGATGAGATATCAAGGTGGTTTTAATCTGCATTTCTCTGATACCCGCATGTGCTTCATCTTTAGAGAACTCCTTGTTGAGGTCCTTGCTTACTTTTGAATTGGGCTCTTTGTTTTATGGCTGGTTAGTTTTTTGAGTTCTTTATGTATTTTAGATACTAACACTGTGTCAGAAGTGTAAGTGGTAAAGATACTCTTTCCCATTATGCAGGTTGTTTCCTCACTGGAATTATGGTGTCTATTGATGTACAGAAGTTTTTAATTTCATGTGGTCCCATTTGTCAATTGTTGGACCTAATGCATGTCCAATAGGAGACTTGTTCAGAATGTCTTTTTCTGTGCTGTAAGTTACAATCTATTCCCTACTCTCCTCTATCTCATTCAGAGGATTGAGTCTTCTAGTTGAGGACCTTGATCCAATTGCTGTTGAGTTTTGTGCATGGTAAGAGATATGGATTTATTTTTGTTATTTTAAAGGTCCTTATCCAGTTTGACCAGTATGATTTGTTGAACATGCTGTCTTTTCTCCAGTCTGTACTTTTGGCTCCTTTCCAAAAATCAGGTGATTGCAAATGCATGGGCTTAAATCTGGATCCTCAATCCTATCTCACTGAACAATGTTTCTGTTTTTATGCCAGTACCATGCCATTTTATTATTATTACTCTGTAGTATAATTTGAGATCAAGGATGGTAATACTTCCATTGGTTCTTTTATTGTTCAGGTTACTGCTTAGCTATCCTGATTTTTTGTGCTTCCTTATGAATTAACAGATTATTTTTTCAATTTCTGTGAAGAATTATGTTGACATTTAAATGGGTACTACATTGAATTTGTAGATTGCTTTTGTTAGGGAGGTCATTTTCACAACCTTAATCTATTGATTCATGAGCGTGTTTCAAATATTTTTAATTTTACTCTTTTGTATTCTTCGTGGATCAATTCTTCTGAAGATTCTTTTGCACTTTTCAATATTTTCTATGTGCATATGTTTATAGGTAGAGGTATATGCTAAGTAGAAACCAAACTAGAATTTCTATCTCAGTTTATGAATTAAATGCTTTATTATAAAACTCACAGCCTTTGTTCCCAGATTTTCTTCTCAGAAAGAGGATGAAACTGAATGAGCCATCTAATTATTGTTGGAAGCACAAGTTACACAACCATTTTGATCTGCATTCCATTTATAATTCTTTACTCAGTTATCCACTGATTTCTTTCTTTTTCAATATTTTCGTTATTTGACCATTTCCTGCATTTATGTAATAAATGATCATACTCAGTCCTGCTACCCTGTCATATCCCTGTCCCTTCTTCCTGAACCTCTTTTTCTCAAGTAACCTTCCTTCCACTGCATGTCCTTTATTTATAATCCATTAACCTTAGTTATGGCTGCTTGCATGAGCAGGATGTGGAGTTCTTTGATCAAACATGGGCAGCTTACCAGTGGCTATAACACTGAAGAAAAATGATGGCGCTTCCCTCAGTAGCTCAGTATTTAATTGTCAATAGCTCTTTTGCTAGGGGTGGGATACTTAGGCTACTTAGGGGTTTCTGCATTAACTGCTGTTCACTGCAAAAAGAAACTTCACTCATTAATAGCAAGGGCATCATTCACCTATAGGGATGGATATAAATGCTTGGAAGGCAGCTTGGCAACATTAGCTGCTTGATTTTTCAGCTATAAAATTCCAGTTCTTTTAGCTATTTATGTTTATGTTGGCATTCTGTCTTTCTGTTACTTAATGTGCAGAGAAAGTGTACTTATTTTGTAGCATCTTTTGATGTCTCACCTGTCTAGAGTTTGCGCATCTCTAATTCCATGGCCTGTTGTTTCTCCTACATTTAATTCATATCCTGTTTTCCATTATCTAATAATTTGTTGAACACAAGCATTCATAAAACTGGAGAGTTACTTTTTGGACAGTAATCTACTATACCTATCTTTATATTTATGTCTAGAAAATGTGTTTCTAGTTTAAAGAAGTCCAAATTACTTCATCAGAAGTTAAGAAGTTTTGAGGCAAAACCATGTTTCCTTCAAAGGACTCTAATTGCTTTTTATCCTCAGCACAATAATAGAATCATTGTAGTTCAAACCCAACATGAGATGTTTATATTTACCATATAATCCATGGTTCTCCAGGCTCACATTTGCAGTCTTCATTGCTTACTGACATACAAATGTCTTGCCAGAGTTTCAACTGTTATCTACAAAGGAGAAAGTTCCCCAAAAATAACATACCCAGGAATTCAGGATCAGGGCTCATATGACAGATAATTTTCAGTCAGAATTAAGTTCTGGTAAGTCTTCATTATTGGTTCACCTCTTTGATCATTATTGAATCAATTAACTTTACATTTCCTTCAACTTTTCTATTTGCTTTCAATATATGCATGTGGAGAAAAGGATCTTGGTCTGTTTAGTAAACATTACCATCATTCACTTGTTGACTTGTATCTAGCTCTTGTGGTTTCTGTGTCGTGGTGAGCAGTAAATTTGTTCTCACACTTGTTTTAGAAATGTATTACTCTTTTTTATTTTAAATTATTTATTTAATAACCACATAATTAGAAGAAGCATTTCATTACAACAGCATTAACATATTCAATAACAATTTCCAGAGCTAAGATGAATCTCTTTCAAAATTGGCTGTAAATTTTTAGGTTTACAGTTGAATTAATACAGTTATACAATATTGTACTCAGTATAAA
>NW_008335054.1:178692-178964 GCF_000622305.1 Nannospalax galili
CTGATTATTACTAGTCATAATCGGTTGCACTCGGATCCTTGGCACCTGTGTATGTCTATAAAGTCATCGGGTAGATTTCAATGGTAATTTTTCACATCTATTAATTATTAAGGAGATAATTTTTATGCTTTGAAGAATTATTATTTTTTAATTTTTAAAAAATTTAATACCCACTTCCCAGATAGCACCCTTCCATAGCCTCCCTCCCCCCACTAGAGCCCTTATACTCTGATATCCCTGCTACTGTCCACTGTGTTGTTGCCCCCCCCACT
>NW_008335054.1:179482-180113 GCF_000622305.1 Nannospalax galili
GTCTGTATGTATCTGATTATTATTAATCATAATCTGTTGTGCTAGGATCCCTGGAGCCTTTGTATGTCTATAAAGTTATTGGGTAGATTTCAACGGCAATGTTTATCACCTCTACTAATTAACATGATGTAAATTTCCATGCTTCCTCCTCAAATATAACACATTTTTAAAAATTTGTTGATTTGTGTGTGTGTGTGTGAATGTATCATACAGAACATCTCGAACAATCTTATTCATCTATATACCCACTTCCCAAATGGCACACTCCCATAACCTCCCCTCCCCCCACTGGGGCCCATATACTCTGTCATCCCTGTTACTCTCCACTGAATTATCGGTGCCCCAGTGGTTCCCCAGTGCTTGTCTATCTGCTGAATCTAGTCAGCCTATCTAGAGCTCCTTGGTTTAGGAAGATCAGCTCTTCCTCAATCCTCTGAATCTAGTCAGGCTATCTAGAATTCCTTGTTTTAGGAAGATCAGCTCTTCCTCATCTAGCAGCAATCAGATGCCAATATTCCTTTGGCTAAGATTGGGGTCTGCTGTTGATTTTCCCTGTTCTATGCTGGGTTACTGTCTGGGAGTCTCTTGGGCCACCCTGGCCACAGCTCAAAAGAAGGTATCTCCTGTCTGT
>NW_008335054.1:180275-226292 GCF_000622305.1 Nannospalax galili
AGTCCAACAACCTACTGACAAATTATACATACCAGATCAAGAAATATATGTCTAGGTAAGGTTTATCTGAGAACAACTGGTCTTTGCACAAGATTTATCTACATGGCACACAGTAATTAAAAGTATCAGACTGGTGGAACTAAACTTCTTGGATGTTCAACAGACACGCATTGAGACCTATACTAATTTGGTCAGAGGGCCATAAAGACCAGTTTTCGCTCCTTGCCCTCCTAGGTTGACTAGTCCCAGGGACTATGACCATCTCCCAAAATGTCCTGTAGTTGTGGTGTGTCACCCGTCCTCTTGATAAAGGAGGCCAAGGAGACCCCACCAGATGGACTTGAACCACTGTCCAGTCTATAAAAAGGAGGGTCAACACAGAGGAAACATTTCCTCCATGCTTCCAAGCAAAGGCACCCATGATCGAGCAGGACCTTTGACTTATCTTCACATAGGTGGAACTGGTAAAAGAAAGGAGCCAGGGGCTCCTTCCAAGCCCATGTGGCCCCTGAGGAACAGATCCTGAAACGACCTCAAGTTTAAAAATAAATTAGAAATGTCATTATTCTTATTAAACATTGTAATCCCACTGCAAAAACAAAAAGAGATATATTGGCAAACCACAAACGTCATAATATAAGCAATTCTCTTTTTTGCAAGGATTATTTCTAAGTGGAAATAGGCAATTAATTCACAAACACAAACAGCAGTTATCCCATTATGAGCAAGCATTCCTTTATTTGTTTTTGCTGTGATGATGCATTTCTAGAACTTCCTACCTAGAGAAATCCAGAACAAAGTGCAAAAAATCTGTTAATTTATCATCATTCATATCCATTGATAAGTTAATTTTATTTTTTATTTTTTTAATATTTTATTTATTTGCAATTCCCTCAGAAGACAGAAGAGGCTGTCAGATCCCCTGAAACTGGAGTTAGTGACAGCTGTTAGCTGCCATGTGGGTGCTGGGATTCAAACCCAGGTCTTCTGCAAGAACAGTCAGTGTTCTTAACCGCTGAGCCATCGCTCCAGCCCTGATATGTTATTTTTATGCTAAATCTCACAATGAAATATTAAAGACAACTTCATCCCCTGAAATTGTCAAGTTAAAGACAAGGTCACATGATGAAAATGATCATGTTCTCAAAGATGAATCTATTTTATACCTCACCAGCTAGCTGTCCCTCCATATGTCATTTTTCCATAAGGCACAGTACTAATTAGAAAATAAATTTTAACCTCTTCAAAAACTCAGATGATTACTGAGGCAATTCCTTGATGCCTCTGAAAAAAATAGGAAAAATGAATAAGCCAGTCAACTAAATCAGGAATTGGCCTCATAAAACCCAAATAAGGAATCATCCAAGTATAGACTAACAAAAATAAATATAGAAACATCAGTATACATACATTCGCCTTCTGCTACCACGGTGGGAATTTTGAAGTTGCATAGGAGTAAATAGCCTTAGGTCCCTTTTCAGTGTGCAGAATTCTGGCTCTAATCTATAGAGCTAAACTGAAGCTGTGTTGTTAACAGCAGCTCAAATGCTGCAAGAAATTCACATGCCTTGTCACTGACTTCAGTCTCAGAAAGCACTTCAAACTCCTTGCTCAATACAACAATTACTTAGTCTATGATCAACTTTGAGTTGAGTCACCTAGTTACTGCACTGCCTCTCATTAGAGCTGTTCTCTGTGCAACAACTAATAGTGCCCCCATGGGGTTGGATGGTTTGTGTGATAGTAAGTGTTCATTGTCAACTTTGCAAGATGTGAAATCACTTAGGAGAAAAACAACCTTCCAGGCACACCTGTGAAGGATTATTCAGCCTCTGGATGTGCTTGTGAGGTTATGTAGTAGGCGTTATTTGAGACGGGAAGACCCATACCAATAGTAGGCAGTACCACTCCCTGAGTAGGGGCCCTGAACTGTTTTAGAAGGATAAAGCTATCTGAGACGAGTATCTGCTGCTCTGTGGTTTTGGGCTGTGGATGCCATGGACCAGTGGTCTCAGGTCCTGATACTGTTACTTTCCCACAGTAATGGAATGTAACTGGAATGGGGAACCAAAATTCAGGCTTCCTTCCTTAAACTGCTGTGTCAGAGTTTTGCCCTAGCAATAGAAAATGAACTAACTGTTCTCATACATCTGGTGGTCAGTGCTGAGTGTTGACTCTGAATTATTCAAGAACTAGAAGGTTACCTCGGATTTCTTCTTAGAACATCCCGAAAAGGATAGAATAAATGCTGCAAAGACTAGGCTTAGAATTTGCAAAGCATTGATTCTGCATGCTCCCTGGTTAAGGCCACCTACAAGCACTTGGGCTTAAGATATGGCTAAAGAGACTCTATACCTCTGTACGAGAGTTGCTATAAAATTATGAACATTTTTAATTTATCAGAGAATTTCCACTGGGAGGATCAGATAGACAAAAGACATATTCTTCCCATGTACAAACCACACTCCATCTTGTCCTATGATCTTCATGCCTTGGTCATCCATGGTAACAGGACCTTAATCCAGCTTCAGGTTCAGTTCTGGTTCAGACATACATGTTGTTGCCTGATCTTCTGACTCATGAGTAAATAAGACACACTGTTTCCTATGGACTCCAAAGTCTTGGGAAGTCCACATCATTCCAAAGAGAATGCAAAGACCCATAGCATTTGCTGGTCTTCTACAATTCTAAAATTCACTTGGGTGTGTGTTGTCAGAAACCCCTGCCTTGGGGGCAGACAATGTTTCTCTGCAGAACCTAATATTGCTTTATTTTTGGAACTCCATACCCTCTTTTTCTCTTGGAATGTTCATATAATCTGTGAATTTTTGGCTATAACGTTTAAAATGATTTTACTCTTTTTACTGAAAAAATAGTGCATCTACATTTTCCCAGATTCTTGGCCTCAGATACTTAGGGGCTAGGAAGCTCTCTTCATTTAGAGCTGTCTGTGTCCCTTCTACTTAATATTAGTGTGTTGTGTCCTTGCCTCTTTTACTCTTGGAATGTTCATATAATCTGTGAATTTTTGGCTATAACATTTAAAATGATTTTACTCTTTTTACTGAAAAAATAGTGCATCTACATTTTCCCAGATTCTTGGCCTCAGATACTTAGGGGCTAGGAAGCTCTCTTCATTTAGAGCTGTCTGTGTCCCTTCTACTTAATATTAGTGTGTTGTGTCCTTCTCCCTCCCACCTCCCGTGTGTGCGTGCATGCGTGCGTGCGTGCGTGTGTGTGTGTAAATATATGTGCCTATGTGTGTAGGGGTGAGTACATGTATGCTCTAATGGCTATTGAGGGAAAAAATTAATGTCAGATATTTTCCCAAATAGTTCTTCTATATTTGAGACAGGATCTTTCACTAGCCTGCGGCTCACTGATTCAGCTAGATTGCTTAGCCAGCAAACCTTAAGATATCTTGTCTCCACCCACTCCACCAGCACTGGGATTACTGGCTTCCATCACCACTCCCAGCTTTTTGCACTGGTGCTGGCTCTCAGAACTCAGGACTTCATGCTTATATAGCAAGAACATTACCACATTAACCATCTCCCCGGGCGCTGGTGCATCATTCTTAATGAATGGGTTTTCTAACCTTCAGATGCTCTATTGTTTATTCAACAAATGACACAAACACATTTTAAGAGAACTCTCCTCTGTTTTTATCTCCTACTGGAGAGTCTGATCACACTTATGGTGCTTGGACATTGTTGAGTAGATGAGAAAGTCCACTAGACTCTACCGTTAAGTATTTCATTAATTTTCATAAAGTCATAGAGTCACCTACTTAAACATCTTTGTGCTGAGGCTGTGTTTTATTTGGGGAATCATTTGCTGCTTGGAAATTACAAGTGAGATGAATGGCTTCATTTTCAAAACCAATGCAGCATGTTTGGCACTTTAATATTGTCTCTGTGTCCGTCCCTCCCTCTCTCCCTCTTTCCCTCCTTCCTTCCCTCCCTTCCTTGCTTCCCCCCTTCGTCCCTTCCTCCTCCTCTCCTTATCCTTCTCCCTCTCTCTCACTGTATAGTGCTGTATAGTGATCTTATATGTTCTTTGAAACCTGCTTGCAGACTGAATTGTTGTTTATCTCTTTTTTAGTTTGTCTGTCTTCCTGTAACTATCAGACATAATCACAAGTAGCTAATTGTCCCTGTAGCTTCTATGTCTAGACATCTCCTTAACTAAAATTTAATTAAATATTTTTTTAATTCCTCTCCAATTGTCAGTAATCTTGACAAGTGTTTGGCATTTTAATTTCCTCCCTGTTTTTCACCTTAACCAAAAAATTTGGTTTTCTTGTACTTGATTGCTTACATCTAAATCTGACATCATATAGTTCAGAATTTCTTCAGCTAACCTTGCCTGAGGTATGTCAGACCCTATGTCAGAAAAAATTTGATGTCCCGTATTTGTGGAGTTTCAAAACCTGTCACTCTACTTTGGGGATATATAATTAGGTTTGATTTCTGTCTAGTAACCACAACATAAACTTGATGTCTTAAAGCAAAGCCATTTTCCTTTTTGTCCATAGCAGACTGTTGGGCTGCTCTTACAATGCATCTTCAAGGATTTGTGTCCTCCTGTATCTTATTGGGTTTGAGGGCCTGTGATGGTATCGTTCATACAAGGTAGGGTATGGCTGCTGGCTGAGCTGCATGGTACTATCATTCAGTCATGGTTATTGTGCCCTTCCCAAGACTCTTAATTCCCAGGTTGAAGAATTCAGTTTTTTTCTTCATTCAGTTAGTGAGAAACAGTTTCAATGCCCAATCCTAATTCCAATTGCAGGGACTCCATCCCTCTTCTTGAAGGATCAGGTTTTATATAATTTCATTCACTTATATCTCATTTATATTAAGCTGTTTTTTCCTTATCCCTTACCTTTTGTGTGCAAGGAGGCCTGCTTCTGAATTCTGAGTCTGCTTGATATTAATGTTTTCGTCGAGAGTTATCAATCTGTTTTGCAACAACTTCTCTTTATCTTGTCTAGTGCGCTTATGCTTGAAATGTCTTCTCATTGTACTGATGTCTAAAATTAACTGTTTTTATTTCAATTTCCCTTCCAGAGTAAATGTTCTTGAAATCACACTTAGCTCCTCTTTATTCTTCATGTTCTGCAGCTAATGGGGCACAGTCTATTTTAATAACCATCGATCTCATCTGCTGCTTCAATCTCCATTCTTCCGGCTCTCTCTCAGTCTTGGGAAAAGCACCCAGCACCCAGCACTCAGGCTCTCCCGTGGCTCCTTTCTCTCCATTTAACCCATACTTATGCACTCATCATCCCCATCTGCCACGTTTATTAGTAACCCCTTTCCCTTGATCAAATTCATAAAGCGGCTCTCATTCACACAGCTAGACATTTTAAGTGTTTTCAGATTTCAAAGCCTATTTCAATGATAGGAAAATGATTTTTTCAAAGATTTTAATTAATATTTTTTTAATTTTCATACAATATAATTTGATGAAATTTAGATTCCATCTCCTATCCACATCTCCTCTTATTGCCCCACCCAATTTAATGCATTTTGTTATATATGTAATAAGACCTATTAAATCTAATTTGTGTCCCCAAATGTCCTTCAGTGTGGTCCATACACTGGAACCTGGTTAAACTATCAAGAGTCCCATGCTAGAAAAAACACTTACTCTGCCCTTCCCAGCAGCCATCTGTTGCCATAGTTTCCTTAGACAGGCTTGACACTTCCAGAATACCCACTTCCTCATGTCTGTGCTGGGATTTATTCTGGTTTGACTTGTACATGCTGTCACGTTGCTGTGACTTCTTGTGAGTTTGCTCTCAGGAAAACTCTGTTTCCTGGTGGTCATCCACTGCCTCTGCCTCTTATAATCTTTCTGCCTCCTCTTCAACAATGATCCTTGAGTCTTGGGAGGCACAGGTTTGATATAGGTGTCCTATTCAGGGATAAGCACTCTGCAGTCTTTTGTTCTTGGTGCATTTGCCAGTTGTGGGTTTCTCTGTTAATCATCATCTGGTGAATGAGGAAGCTTCTGTGGTGAGAGCTGAGAGATGCATCAATCTATGAGTATTAGAGGCATTAGAAGTCAGTTAAATATGATAAGCATTTAGAAGAAAACTGGTTTTAGGTTCTCTCCTATGTCCTATGATCTGTCTAGCCTCTGGTTCTTAAACCTGATATCAGTTTAAGATGGGCTTAACTGGACCTCCATTCTGGGAACTGGACCTTAAATCCAATTAAAGCCTGGTGTTGGTTGCTTCCACATTTGTGCCACTGTAGCACAGGTGGGCACATCTTGTCAGGGCAGCTGTTGTTGAAGTTCGTAGGAGCCACAGCTGGGAAAGGTGGATAATTTTTTTTTTCCTTACAGAAGCATGCACAGCACCTTCCAGCACCATGAACACCAGCCAGTAGAGATGCGGCTCTGAAGTCAGCACCAGTCTGATTTCTCCTTAGTTGTTCTACAGCTCATGTATGCAGTGTCTTCAGCAATTGGGTCTTACCGTCCAGTTCTCATGGATAACCAAGAACAGGGGCAATAGATAGTAATATTTAATCGTCTATGGGATCCCTGGTCAGCAGCTTCTTACAAGGGAGCCATTCCTGGCATTGAGGGTTTTTTGTTTGTTTGTTTTGTTTTCATTAGACTATAATGTCTAGAAAGGGAAACATCCCCTCCTTGTAGGATAAATCCTTTTCATCTTTTCATGATGTATATGTATATGCTTTAAGAAGATTCTTGAATGGTAGGTTTCAATATAGCTCTTTCTAAAGGACTTTAGTGTTCCTCATCCCTTCCCAAACTCCCTCTCCTCTGCCCTTCCCTCTCACTCCCCACCCCGTTTAACCCTTCCTAGTCTAATGTTCTGCTTTCCCCCATAGAAAATGATTTTTATAAGGAAATAGTATGAATTTTTAAGTGAGCTAATTCTACCAACAATAAAAGTGACTCAGTTATTGTCAATCATTCTATATCTTAAGATCTTAGTATTGCATCTGTTTTATATGAGATATATTTACTTTTCATTTTTTTTATTTTGCACCAAATCTAATGTTATTTTTCTTTTATTGATTTGCATGTATGAATGCGGGGTTAATGCCACATCTCATTACATTATTCTTGTCTTAACTTTCCTTGCTTACTGTAACTCACACCGGCATCCACTGTTCTTAAAATTGCAGTTCATTTATACTTGCAAGTATTCAGTTAAATATATACATTAATATATATGCAATTTTACATTTTCTATCAATTCTACAAATATGTACTGAGTTATTACTCTGACAGGCACTGAGAGCTATGTCTGTAACACCAAGGTGAACATAGAGACATTAACTGACAATTTCCTTTTCTATCTAAAAGCTGGGAGGAGCGGAGGTGTATCAATAACATTATCACATTAACAAGCACATATTAACGGCTGAACCACTGCTGTCCAGGAGCGTGTACAAAGCTATGTTAACCCAGAGAAAGTGGAGTGACATCATCTTTGAGTTGAAAACTTACTGATGCTTTAAGAAGGATTAAGTACAGCTGAATTGTAACTGAATAGGGAAGAAATCTTGAAAGAGATATTCAAGAATAGGGAATAGAATAGACAATATTTGTGGTGGGGGAAAATAAATAAACCCAAGAAGAAGTGGACTTGGTTTCTCCAAGATCTGCTTAGCTTGCTGAGGAAGAGGCTGCAGCATACAAAGGTCCTCACCAATAGGGTTTCTCAGACTCTGAAGGATGCCCAAGTGAGAGTAGGTGGGAATGAGGGGTAAGGTGAGACTGATCTGCTGGGCACAAGCAGCAGGAAAGATATCAGTCTGGCACAAACAAGGTCAGGTGGGGGGCCATGAAAAGAAGAAATCTTGCTGTAAGCCGATAGAGGGAGCATCCATGGAATCTATTAAATTTTCTTCTTTTTTTGTTGAATCAATGTGTTAAAGTCTGACTGACATGAAAAGGTTTATCCCAAGTCTCTACTGTCTCAACTCTCATCATCCATCTTTCTCTTCAAGTTTGACTTTGCCAGTCACTGGTGGTCTTCCGTTCTACCCACACTGATGATGCATGGAATAGGGGCCCTGCACTTGCTGCTCTGGCTTTGCCTCAGCCACATCCTAGGCTGAGGCCTGGTGGACAGAAACATGAACACTCTTGAAAGATGGCTCAGTGATTAGCCCCATGAGTGATGGTTAGTCAGTGTGGATTAAATCAATGACTATTTAATCCTAGGGTGAACAATTCTGAAAAGTTCAGAGGCAACTCAAGTCCCAATTGCCTTCCTCCTTCTGAGCCATATAATGTGTCCCTGTTCTGCTTTTCTAACCATCTGTAAGCATTCCCTGCTCTCTCTCTAATGAACTACATTGTACATGTCCTTGCCTTGAACTTTGCTTCAGGGAGCCCCAGGGTAAGATAGGAAGCCTTCTTCTTCTTCTTCTTTTTCTTTTCTTGAAATGAGAGGAATATGTTTTGTTCAGGGATTTGTATAGATGAATTGAAGAGGAAAAAATAGCTATATGGAAAAACTTAATAGAAATAAATGACAAGTTACTTGTTTTCTGAAACACACGTTTGCATCCTCAATTAGATTATGTGCTTTAAAGTAGACAAATAATAATTCCTGCTTTGTCCCTGTGGTATTTTTCTGAACAAATGACCAATACTAATAGGTATTGGTTGATTTTACAATAAAATTGACTTATTGTGAATTGTTATTTTGGAGCATTGACTATAAAATTCCACAAATGTCAATAATATATTTTCATTAAAGAAAATTGCTATATTAAACGTTTAATACTGTTAATCCAAAAGGGTGATTTTAAATGTAAAAGGAGAGATTTAGAATTATTGTAGTTTCAGTTATTTTGATTACCTTTTGAATGCTGAAAAACACAGTTCTTACAAATTTGAAATGTTGATTTTATTTTGTTTTTAATATTTTATGTTATCAAACAGTTGATTTTCTTCATTGTTAATTAAATCACTGTAAGCAGGACAGAAATAAGGCATTAATCCAATGAGTTTCCCATAAGAAATTGCTCAGTAGGGCTATTTGAGAGTGATCACTTTGGAACATATAAAAAATATTGTGAACTCTGGTTGGAGAGATGGCTCAGCAGCTAAGAGCCCTGGTTCCTCTTGCAGGGGACCTGGGTTCAGTTCCCAACGCTCATGTGGTGGCTAACAACCGTCTGTAGCTCAGTTTCAGGGGATCTGATACCCTCTTCTGGCTTCTACAGGTATTGCATGACACGGGCACATTGCATCCATCCATCCAGGCAAAACACTCATACCCATAAATAAAAAATATGCACATTATGAACTTCAAAAAAGCCTAAAATATAAACTTCAGGGAAATGTATTCACTCATGGTGTGAGGTTCCTCATAGGTCCACAGTCCAGCAAATAGTCACAGCTTTAACATCTGTAAAAACTGTCCTCTGGACACGGAGCAAGTAAAGAAACATTTATTCAATCAAATTTAGTATACCTCAGCAAGGAAGAGTGAGAGGCCTGGAACTGTGACCCACCACCATCCTCCCCATCCACCTTCAGGGGACAAGCAATCCTCTGCATGTATGAGCAAGGGGACAGACCGTTCCCTCCACCAAGGGCTGTGCTATCTTTCCAGGAAATGCAGTCAGCTAACATTTCTTACCCACTTCTTACTCCAGCTGCATGGTGCACAGCTCAGTTCCGGGTGGCTGAAACGCAGAGGTCCAGAATCCCTACCTCTCTGCAACCCCACTCCTGATCTTGGAAGTCAGGAATATTGAGTCTCTGACTACACTTTCCCCAGGTCACTCACAGGGTGGCTGTTAGAATACAGTAGAGGTAAACTGAAGAGGCCGACCACTTTGCTCTGAGAGAAGAAGGCCACTACATTCAACCTCCAACCTCCAGCTTGGGGTGGGTAGAGTGACACAGTACTGCTAAGCACCTTGAACTGCTATACTAAATCAAAGAAATCAGTCCCGAGAGAACACACACTGTATTTTCCCATTTATTTGAAATGACCTCAAAGAACAAATTCATTCAAACCAAAAACATTCATCTATGGTTTCTTTTTAGAGTGAAGAAATTATTTTAAAAGCTTCTCATAATGCATAATTATGTACTTACAAAGACCAATGGATTTTTTTGTCTCTCTTTAGATGGGTGAATTTGTACTGTATGTGAATTACAAACCAAAGTTACTGCTTGAAACTTTAAGGAACATATCACATATTTTATTTGAATCATTTATATATAACATTTACATATGCAATTATCTGTTGGTGATTTTCTATTTTTTGAAATATATAGAAAAAAAGAAAAAAAATGAAAATTAAAATATATCCTTAGAAACCAAGGTGCATTTGAAATTTAGAAATGATTCTACCTGTTTAACTGTAAGTTTCATATATTGAATTTTAGTCCTTCTCATTCACCTTTCTTATACCTCTCTCTTTGCAGGTGAAAACCCTCTTTCCAAGCCCCTACCTTCTTTTATGTCTTCTTATTGAGTGACCCACTTAGTTTAATTGAAGTTTATTGCCTGAATGTGGGTGAGATAATCCACAGAAACTTCATGAACATGTTTGTGATACATTTGTGTGAGCCTGAACATTCATCCATATACAAATCAGCTAACTGCCTTGGTTATTGAATTCTTATTAGTATAATATACATATTAACTCACAAAACCATCTCATTGACATAGAGTCTCAAATCCAGAATATTCTATCTATTCTGCATCCCTGAGGTGCTGATCATATGCTGACGATCATTCTCCACTTACAGGTGAAAGCAAATATTATCATTTTTATGTATACAGAAGAGGACTCAGGATTTGTGGAGATGGAGGTGCCTGTATACTGGATATGCATTTTGTTTCAATAAAACAAAAATGTCCAGACACCAGTAGAAAAGAAAGTAATAAAATATTTTATTATCCTTTGTTAAGTGACATTCATATATCACCCAGAATTCCTCATTCTTCTATTAAAAATAAGACTTGCATGACCAAAATTCCCAAGATCTTAGTTTTTCGTGGTGATATGAGAAAACACCAACAGCTAAGACCTTAAAACAAGCTCCTGAGACAGTACAAAAAAGACAAGTATTTCATACATAGTCATTTATACTTGGTATACAAAATGCAAACATCCAACATGGTGTTCTTATATCACTTAATGCTGATTCAATGATCCAACTGATTATAAATACCTTGATACATTAACACAAGTGGAGACATTTAGTTTCAAAAGAAGATGGCTCTGCTTTCTCCTGATTAACGTTTGAAAAATAACTTTTAGATGAAAAAAAGGAACTTGTAAAATAAATTTCATGTGTATTTCATTTTTTTCCTTTGATGCAGTATGTATGTTTTCCTCAATTTGTTATGTTTCAACAGCCACTCTGTGCTACCATTAACAAAAATTAAAAAGAATAAATATTGCATGGTGATGTCATAGAATGAAGGATTTTTGAACCTTTAAATGTCCCCAGCTGTAGAACTTAACACGTCAAAGGTCAGAATCCCTCTATTGAATTTTTCAGGTTAGTTTTCCCATAGTATTGTTCTCTAAACATTAATTATTTTAAAGTGTATTCACAGGTCCACATGAATAAAAACAGCAATATAAAAAACTGCAGTGTTCTAAATTTTTGTATAGTGTCTTTTATGATCACTATAAGATACTTATCTGTGAATTTGGCATCCTATATGCTGTGAGTATTCAGTTTTTAAAATATGCAAAAATCTTACTACACTGTAAACAATTCCTTTACTTTTTCATTCATTCAAGATTGGATTTCAGGATGAACCATTCAATGACTCATTTTCCAAAACAATCTACTAATTTTGATGCACATAGGAATAGATAGTTTGAAAGTCTTAAGCCTTAAATTTCTTTCTGTTAAAGGGGAAAGATTTTTGGTTATCAGTTGCATGTATCAGTTAAGTGTATTTCAGCTTCCCTTATTTGAAAGATAGAAATATAGCACATAAGAGATAAAATTATCCATGATATTTTGATAAAGTTATCAGATGCAGATATGAATGAAGTTATGCCTTCTCCATCCTATGCACCTAGGCAAACCCTAATGGCTAGGAGGAAATTGAAACGGGACATTATTGATCATACAGTATGAAAGCATTTCGAAATGTGATATTGGGTAGTGAGGAAAGTAAGATGTGGATAATGGCATGGTGTTTCACCATTTAAAATATTTTATTTATTATTTTATTTTATGTGTATGAGTGTATTGCCCGCATAATGTGTAAGTGCACCTGTGTCATGCAATTCCTGTGGAGGTAGAAGAGGGCATTGAATTCCCCTGGAACTGGAGTTACAGATGGTTGTTAGCCACCATGTGGATGCTGGGATTCGAAACTGGGTCTTCTGCAAGAACATTCAGCGCTCTTAACTGCTGAGCCATCTCTCCAGCCCCTGCTTCACCATTTTAATAATAGATGTAATCTCATTAAGAGAACAAATGGACCACTGTTGGTATAATTTAAGTATTTTTTAAAATAACCAGTATTAACTGCAGATAGTAGAGATAAACATATTCCAGGAGCTGTTAGTAGTCATGTCCTAAGTGAACTGGGGGCTTTCTAGTCAGAAAATGTCTTACTTAATGGAAGGTATTGCAGTGGTTCACATTCTAAAATGGGCTCATTGCATGGGACTGCGAGTGATTACTGAATTGGGGCTGGGGAAATGGCTCAGTGGGTACAGTGTTTGATGGATCCGATGAAAACCTGAGCTCACATGCCCAGCACCCAAGTAGTAGCAGGGTTTGACTGTTGAGGAGGGAGTAGGGAGGAAGGTGGATCCAGAGGGCGTGTTCCCTGGCCAGTCCAACTGAAATGGCAAATGCCAGGCTGAGTGAAAGATTTTGTATGAAAATATATTATGGAGAAGCAATTGAGGAAGAGATCTGATGTTGATTCCTGGCCTCCACCTTGTGACCATGCGTGATTAATCCTTCCATACATACACACACGTTGGAAATATATTAAATCTTGTTTGAAGTTATAAGTTTAGTCCCATGTGCTGGTATTAAAGATGTGTGCTAAAATGTTCAGCGTTAGTAGTGTATTTAAGCCTTTCCATAGTTGCATTTATGAGTCCAAAGAAGGTGCCTTAGAAATAAAATAAGAAAGATCATCACAGAAGAAAGAATTGAAAGATTGTAAGAAACAGAGGTCATAGACATATATGGAGCAAATCATTATTTGCAGACATGACAGGGTCATTGTGCATGTGATTGCAGATGGAAGACTTACACAAGGTCAAGCCAGTCAAAACCCCAGCATGGATAGGGGTAGGGGCCCACGAAATCCCAGCACTGAAGGAAGAACTAGTGGCAAGTGATGGCTGCTGGGGGAAGGAGAGTCTGGTTTCTTCAGGGATGTGGCTCCTGAAAGGCTACCCATGCTCCATATATGGACCTACACCCATGCGCTTAGAGGCAGCACTAAGCAGAATCAATGGATTTAAAACAAGACTACACAGAATTGAAAAGAAGTGGTGGTGTGTGGGATAGGGAGGAATTACAGGCAGGAAACAAGAGGTAGTTTTGATCAAAACATATTATTGCATCTATGAAATTCTCTAACTACATAAAATGTGAGTTAAACACTTAAAAGTGAATTTGAAAATCTTAGCTGAGAAAGCTCTGTCATCAGAATGAGCCTAAGAGCTCACTAATATGTTTGGCTGTGAACAATCAGTTCACTTTCAGAGAAGTAATTATAACATTCAGTCTTGCTAATGCCTTCTGAATGTGACTGGGTTTTGTTTGTTTGTTTTGTTTTTAATTTGAAGCTATGTTCTACAGAAAAGGAAAGAAGATTTTTGAGATTTTGTCAGTAAGTTAAATGCTTTGGAGCACATCTGGGCAATTTGGGAGATTTTCTTTAGTAGGAAGTATCCACTCAACCAGTGAATCAGCTCTCTCTTTTCCCTAGTTTTCAGTTTACTTTCTACTCCTGTGTACTATATACCCTGCAATATGTCTTTTTCTTGAATTTTCTGTCTACTGAATAGCTATAATGTTGGCTTTATTTCCTTTATTGGTAATTGTTAGCCATGATAGAAATGACATTGTCCAGTTAAGAAACTGAAGACACACAGCTTTTAATCAGCACAGTAGAAACAGAATTCTTGTGTGAGGACTATTACTGTCTTGCTTTGTGATTTATGGGAGACTCCTTATATCTCAAATTGACTATAAAACAGTGGGAATAAAATTCACACTTGTTGAAATATTGATGCCTATATTGGAGGGTGTGTGAGAAGAGAGTTTTATTTCTTTCAGTTTTTTTTTGGCAGAACACAATGTGACTACTTTTCTCCCTTCACGCATTATCAAAAGGTCTTTTCAGTACATGTTAAATCCTGCCCATTGCTCAGGCCACTGGATTTTATACTCTGGATCTGTGAGAAGAATTTATAGCATAAAAATATGAGAATGTTAAACTAATTTATTTTCAAATTCCATCAGTTCAATCTGAGACGGTTTAATACTTAAAATTTTAGAGGAAGACACTGCTCTTCGATAGTTTGCAGTTCAACCTCTTTCAGCAGTCATGTTTTAATAGTGTTATAGTGAGCCATAAAAAGTATGTATTGACTATGATTATTAAATTATGTATGAATTGTGTTCTTAGGAATGATACCATATTACTTGAGTATTTTGATAAAGACAGATGATACAGTAAGTTATTTTATTATATAGCTCTAACAGAAAAATCTCAGTTTTGAAAAGACTGTCTTCCTGACTAAGAGGAAAACCTTCTTCAGTTTTTAAGACTCTTGTAAACCAGGTACAAATAAGTATCAAGTGTTTGGGTTAAGCACATTTTATATTATTTATTGCTTAGCATATTCACATGCTGGCATGTGTATACATCTGCCTGCACCAGACACTAAACCCATGTTCCCAAACTGATGGTAACACAGGCCTTTAAGAAGCTTTCATTTTCAGGCTGGAAGGATGGCTCAACAGTTAAGAGCACTGGCTGTACTCATAGAGGACCCAGATGTGGTACCCAGTGCCCACTTGGCACAACAATTGTTGTAACTCGTTTCAGGGGATCTGATGCCCTTTTCTGGCCTCTGTGGGCATTATATGACATGAGTGCCCTTACATATATACAGGCAATATTACTCACACAAAAAAATAAAAATAAAAGATTTTAAAGTGATTCAATTTAGTAACTTATTTTTTATAAAATTATATTCAAGTTGAACAAAGAAATGCTTACATGGTTTATTCCAAATGTTTTGAAATTACCCTGTGAAGCAGGAGAGTGGAATGGCTGCTTGAACTGGTTTATAGTTTTATTCTATAAGACGGTAACTGAGAATGAAATATTCCAACGCATGTTTGGATGAGAGATGCTCTATCCTAGCAGGCATTCTTTGTGAACTTTATCTAATTCCGAGTTGCAATGATTGCTCTAACATATTTTGATATCCAGATTAATTTCAACTCATTCCTCAGGAATATTAAATTATTTCTTTGTGGTAACTTTGTCTCTCTCTCCCTTTCTTTCTTCTTTCTTTCTTTCTTTCTTTCTTTCTTTCTTTCTTTTTCTTTCTTTCTTTCTTTCTCTCTCTCTCTCTTTCTTCTTTCTTTCTTTCTTTCTTTCTTTCTTTCTTTCTTTCTCTCTTTCTTTCTTCTTTCTTTTTCTTTAGAGACAGAGTCTCACCATGTGGCACAACTGGCCTCCACTTTCTGTCTGCTGAGTGTTGAGATACCACAATAGACTCTTTGGTATATCTTGAGCCCCATCCTTCCCAAGTAACAGTAGTTTCCATGCTCAAATGACTTCTTCCATTACATAACTTCTGTCCCTTTTTCCTTCAAATACCTGATCATTTCAGAATCATCTAGGTTTACCTGACTTTTTGACACTGCATTAAAAAAATAACAAGCACTGTGTGTGGTGGCACACGCCTTTAGTCCTAGCACTTGGGAGGCAGAGGCCGGTGGATCCTCTGTGAGTTCGAGGCCAGCCTGGTCTACATAGCGAGTTTCAGGACAGCTGGAGCTACAGGAAGACCCTGTCTCAAAAAGACCAAAAAAAAAATAAATAAATAAAATAACAAGCAACAATGTAAATTAGACAAATTATTATTAAGTATATAATAGGAAAGACAAAGACATAAAAGACCCAAAGAAAATAAAATAAAATTAAGTTTAATTTTTAGAGACGGAAGGCAGTGGGTAAGTATCTTCTACTTTGTGTAGGAGTTTTGGTTAGTGAACAAGCTATGACTGAATGCTACAATAAACTTTGAAAGATTACATTGAGTTATGAAAGATATTTTAGTTATTTTGCAGTCTGTTTCATATAGAACCTCTCAAATTATCTGAAGTAGAAATATTTTTATATGTGGAAAAGCAAGAAAACAATGAGTCAACAAATTAAAAGGAATTTTAATTTATTTTTAAAAGATTAACATCCAGATTATTTTCTTTTATATGTAGTTATTGGATAAATCCATGAATCTTGCTAAGATTTTATTGAAGCAATAAACACATCTGCAATCCATCTTAAAAATTATGTGAAAAGTTGAATCAATCAGAAAAGTATAAGTATTTCCATTACTGCATTATGCCTTGGTTTGCAGTTATTAGCTATATTTCTAAAAATGCAATAAGGTTTTGTTTCTGCAGCATTATTCAGCATTAAATGGGTAACAAAGTAAATTTTGCAAAAAATAGTTTTTTTTCTGAAGCATATTAAAATTTAACTATTTAACACTTTCTTGTGAAACTGGGTTCCTCTTTTCTTAGCAAGAAGTTGAGTGTAACATGAACTTTTAGAGATGAAAACTGCATTACGATATGATACAATCTTGTTTCAAAAACACTGAAAACTGCAGATTATAATTAAATAAGACCAAGTTATGTTCTTAACTATTTCTTGCTTTAATTTTTTTTTCTTTTTTCTGTTTTTTCCTCTTTTTCTTTCTTAACTTTGTTTACGCCTGTGCTGTGCAGTGCCCTTGGAGGCCAGAAGAGGGAATCAGATCCTCTGGAACTGGTGTTTTGGATGTTTGGTAGTTGTCTTGTGGGTGCTGGGAACCAAATCCTGGTCCTCAGCCAGTGCTGGTGCCCTCTGAGCCATCTCTCCGGCTCAGTCCCTTTCTTCTTGGGCTTCTGCATGTTCTTGGTCAGCTTTACTCCATCAGAGCCTCCTCTGTCCCCTGTCACTGGCTTTTTTCTTATACAGTTAGAAAACAGAAAAACAAGCCAGCTGCTCAAATTTCCTTTCTTAAGAATTAAATGTGAAGCCAGTGTGAATAATTTCTTGGCAAGTTCTGTCTTTTCTTATGTGAAATTAGACAAAACCAGAGCTCTCTAAGTTATTGTGTTTAATAACAGTCTCAGGGTCAATTCACTGCCTTTACTATTGTCTTATGTCACCTGTGGTTAAGAACTGACATTTGAACCAGTAAGAATTATAATAAATAAAATAAATAAAAAGAAGGGTATTTATGCATCTGTTCTATTTGAGTCTTAAGGGAAAGAACCACAGTACAGAAGTCATGGCTGTCTCTTCAGCTGTTTTCAGGGTGAAGTGTTATGTGAGAAGCAAAAAGAGAGAAATCAATATCATCTAGCGCTCACATTGTTTTCTTTTTGATGATGCAATGCTGGGCTTCTCAGGTTTCCATGGGAACAGCCTTGCCCAGCCTGGTGCTGCATTCTCCCCGGAAGCGTCAATAAAATCATAAGAATGACTTTCACCTTCCACAGAAATTCTGATTTCATTATTATTTTGGACTGAAGCCTAGATACTGGCATATTTTAAAAGTTCCTTCCACTTGATAGCAGTGTACAGACACAGTCGAGAAAAGACAGCAGTTTCAACCAAGTCTGTAAGACACAAATTCTTTTCTACATCGTTTAAGTGGAACAGAAAACACTAACAAAGACCGATATTTGTAGGCGCCAAAGATTCATTTTTAAACTAAAATAAACAAAACCACTGACCATATTTCAGCACAAGATTAATCCGGAGATAGACAACTTCCATATCATGTCTTAGAAATAAACTTTTATTTATCTAGTGTGTCATGAACAGTGGATGCGAATGGTTGAGAGGCGATGATGCCTTCCCCACAGAGATACCCTGCAATATTGTTTGGCATCTTTTAGGACTTTAGAGTCTTTCTCTGGTCTTTTGCAGAACGATTTTTCAATTGCTGACAGCAGAAAACAGTGGAGTGGATGTTAATTACTGCTCTTGTTTGCCATAATAATAATATTTTTAAAAATGGACAGAAGCAACCTGTGGGAGGAACGGACATGTCAGCACATCAGCGTGGGGAGGGTGCGAGAAGTTGTTGCCTGTTGTAGTCATAGGTGGTTGCCATGATCCCCGGGGTTTCTCCTCTGTCAACCTGACTGCATCTGCCTCCAGCTTTCTATGTCATTTCCTTAAAGTGAAACCAGTCATCTTGAACTCATGGCCTAGTCTTAGCATGAGTGTGTATTAACTTGATAATATCTGTAAAGACCCTACTTCTGAAACAAGGTCATATTCACAAGTTACAGGCTGATGTGAACTTTAGCAAAACTTTGTCAACCCAATACCCTGTGTAAATTTCAGATGTCCAGACTCTTTTTGTTCAGTATAGAAGATTTCCCTACAACATCATGTGATTTGTCTATAATGATTACGTTTCCAGAAGGTGGTGCTAATTTTTCCATAAAGTAAAGGAAATATCTCACCAAGGGAGAATGGTCTTTAAACTAGATCACTGATCTTTTTTTTTTCCTGAAAAAAAAAATTCATTCCAAAGTGTGGAAAGACATAAACATGTTAAGCAAATCAGATTCAGAATTTCAAGTCCCATATCCACGTTTTCCTAAAATGAATCAATTTGACATTGTGGTACCCAAAGAAGGACAAGACTGATTCTTTTCCCTCTTGTCACATTAGTAAGTAAATAGTTTAAGGCTTAGGTATTGTATCACCCATTGTAGTAGTCTTCAATAAGTGATGTTGCGTGCTCTGACCTTATATACACCTAACCTATTTCTAATGTGGTTTTAGAAGGAGTACATTTGCTGGGATCAAAATAAATTCCAAAGTGGGGTAGCCGAGAAGATTTGACAGTTTTAGCCTCAAGTTCCTGCCTCTTCCATTCACCAATATTGCTAAGACATCAATCACTCTTCAAAGAATCCCATGGAAGCCAAACAAAGGTACCTCACTAAGAAATATTGAAGGGGGCAGGGCACTGTCACACCCATTCAAGATATTCACGGCCAGGCTCTCTCCTCTCAATTCATCTCAGAACAAGATTTGAAAGTGAGAGGGTTGCTGTGGGCATGCCTGTTATTATATGTGTTTAAATTGAAAAATGAAGCCAGAAATTTTCTGACAGAAAGAATTCTGATCTTTCTGATTAGATGCAAAGTATTGACTGGTTTTGCCAATTAGGTGATATGGCTGACATTTTCCAATTTGAATAAGGTAAATCTGTGGTTCTAGGTTTTGACAAATATATATAATAAAACATGTGATAAGATTAAAACATTCTGTCCAAATCATTTATTAGCAAAGACATATTGAAATGAACAATATTTCAATCTCTGCAAATCTTCCCGGGTATATAGATTTAATCAAGATACGTCAAGATGAGAGATTACCAGCATAATTAAGGAGCATTTAACCTTCAATAAGGTTTTCAGTTTGTGGGTTCCTTTATTATGATTTTTATCTTCTTCATCTTTTACATATTCTTCAAAAATTAGGTTAAATGAACAATTCCAGAGTATTACATTCATTTGAAAATATAAGAGAAAGATTCACAAATTGTGCCTAATGCAACCTAAACTTTCTATAATAGGCTATTTAGACTAGATCTTTTTTCTGTAAACTAAAAATATGTTGCAATTTTTAAACTAATGTATGAGGAAAGATACAGTACAAATGCTCTTTTGTAATGATGCTATTTTTCAAATGAGTAAAATATTTGATAAATGTTGTTATGGAAAAGAGATGTTTGTATCCAGACAAATGAGGAGTGTAACAAGGGAACTACCCACAATACAAATTCCTTTTTCAATGAAGCCATAGAAGAATGTACAATATAGTTATTTTATTAAGCATCATAATGTTATAATATTTTTCTAGAACATTCTTGTGATGTCCTGATTGTTTTGTGGTAGCTCTTCTTAATCTGTATGACTAATATTCTATTTATTTCTTTGAAGATTTAGCTAATTCCATGTTTCTTAGCATTTAATTATGCAAGAAGTTCAATTTTAAAAATCTTAAACCAAAAGGTATCGATTCAAATTGGTTTGATGTACTCATTCTAGATAACTTTGTAATGTGAAATGTCTAATACATATTTCAATTGGACAAAACTTGATAGACTATAATAAGGAACCTGTCTGTAAAATGAAATTATCACATGCACTACCTCTAACTCTTAGTGACAGTATAGAAATACCCCACTGAATTTTGCTCAATATTAGGAAAATACATACTTTTAGTTGTGGACCAAAAAGAAATAGTGTATCCTTGAATTCAATGAAAACATGTGGAACAGATAAAATGACAAAGAAAATTTTGGTTAAAATATTTGCCACTGACACTACCAGAACTAATATTACTTGAAACAGAATGTGTAGAAAAGAGAACAGAATATTACCAACACAACACACAAATATGTGAAGGTCCTAATAGTGTTTCTGAAAGGTGACATCTTTAAGAGTGTTAATCTCAGTCTTCACTGAAGCAATACAAATCCAAACAACACTAAAATACCCTCTCACTTATCAGATTGGCGATGTCCACAAGTTTAGTGTGTTCCATTGTAGAGGCCGTAGAAAAGCACACAGGCATGTTTGTGCCCACACTGCACAGTCCATTTATCCTTTGACCCAACAATCTCACTTCTGAGAATTTAGTTTAGTTCCAATAGTTCACCTCTGTGACTCATAACCAAAACAATTATTTATTGCTGTTTACTTGGGGATTGTAGGTCAGTTTCTGTTTGCCCGATGCCTTCTTCTTGGGTCAGTGCCTAGATTGCACCTGATCTCTGGTTTATGTGGTTTATATAGGAGAAGAGAAGGAAAAGGAAATCCCAGAGAGCATCTTGAGGACTCTTCTCAGAGTTAAGGCACCATCACATCTGTTTACATGTTGCTATATAAGAAAGATACTTGTGTGAGGTCAAAGGCGTCAGGGTAGGACATAGACTCTGCCTCAGGAGAAACACTGCACAGCTACAGAAGGGACAGAGTGCATAATCCCAGGGAAGCATCAAGGAGTCAGACAGCGCATCTTCTTTCCAGGGATGATTTAACTTATTAACAGCATGGAGTTTATTAACTGTAGAACTGTTAGTAATAATAAGAACATTGATTTACATGTCTTTATGCTATCATTCCTCTCCAAAAAATACATGGTTAACAGGAATGCAGTGTGTGTTAAGGAAGCCTTTTCTACCATCAATGTGCTTGAGTTTGGCGATGTGCAAGATGCAAAGTGGTCCTTCCTGGACTACAGAGCCTACATCACTTAAAACATGAAGTTGTGCTTCCAAGTAATTAACCAATAGATATTATTGAGGGCCTAGTACAGTCCAGGCTGACTTATTCTGAAGAACTCTGATGGATGAGGTCTGTACCAGGCATAGCTAACCTACTGAGAACAAAAGTTCAATATGTCTTGATCCTAGTTTTCACTATGATTCAGTCTCTGCCCATCAATCCCTGTCCGGGCCACAGAATGAGGACTTGTAGTTGAAAGCAGAGGTTAAACTTTGAAACTTGTGAACTGGGAGCCTGTGGGATGCCTCTGGGAGAAAACTAAAATCCAACTGAAAAGTATGCCTAAGGTGTTGGAGCCTCGTGCTATTTCTAGAACATCTGTGATCATCTCTATCATCAGGCATGCTCAAGATATACCTTTAAAGATTTTTTACTGATGATTCCAGGCAAGATAAAGCTGTGAAGGAGACTTTAATTTGGGAAGATGAGCAGAATGTTTCACGGAGGTTTGAAAGAGGGCAATCAAGCAAAACTCGAACTAGCCAAGGATAGGACCACAAAGAGACGGAAACGCTAGCTGTGGATTCACCACGATTTATAAACATGACAGAGTAATTGTGGGACTATCCCAGCTTGGAATCTGGGAGGGCCACAGTAAATTGTTCTGAGTCCTTCGGTGTCTGTTACACTTTACAACAGATGCACCAAATGAGCCTCCGGATGCAGAATTTTAAAGAAAAATCCTAAACCTGATCAAAGAATTATAGGAATTTAAAGAAGACGGAAACAAAGAGCTCAATGGAACAAAAGAGGTTATGAATAAACTAATGAGTAAAGTCCAAGAAAACAAAGACTTATGGATGAATGAAATGATGAAGACAATTCAGGATTTCAATGGTGAATGAAGAAAAGGTACAGAAACACTGAAGAAAACTTAAGGTGAAATAAAGACACTACTTTCTGGTTTTAGAAGATGATGGATAGATTTATTAGCTAAGTTGAAAGGTGGTAAGAAAAGAATAAACATATGACCAAACTCAGAGAATTGTAGATTTTATGTTGTTTGACACAATAATTCAATAAGATGTAAAATGATGTTAAAATATTGGTGGTATTTCCCTCGTATATTTTTTGTATACATAAATATATCTAATTTATATGTGATCATAGATATATTGTCAGTATCATTTCTAGTTATAAATACATTTAATTGCATGTATTTGAGGTCTTTAACATGATATCATGAGATGAACACAGCTGTAACATAGTTTCTATGGTGAAACAGATTAACATGCCTGTCATGCCACAGAATTAATATTGTTATTGATAGAGTAGTTAAAATTAGCTTATTGTTTTTTTAAAAATTATTTATTTTATTTTTGATGTGTATGAATGTATTGCCTGCATGTATAGTAAGTGCACCCATGTCGTGCAACAGCCGTGGAGGTCAGAAGAAGGCATCGGATCCCCTGGAACTGGAGTTACAGCTGGTTGTTAGTATCCATGTGGGTGCTGGGAATGAAACCCAGGTCCTCTGTAAGAGCAAGTAATGCTCTTAACCACTGAGCCACCTCTCCAGCTCCCAAGTTGGTGTATTTAACAAGAAACCCTAATGTGACACAGTTTTATTAACATTCGTCCCTGTGAGCATTAGGTCTCTAGACTTGTTCGTCCTACATAATTTCTGCCTTATGCTTTTTGATTTCTGGATTTTAGCCAGTCAATATTCATTAAAAGCTCTTTTCCATGAGTCACATTTTGATATTTAGATTGATTAGAAATATTATACTACCACAAAAGTTCTGAGGAGGAATCTTTATGATTTATAATCTATATGCAAAAGTATTATAAATAATTTCTAATTTTGGCAGACTCTTTTTAATTTAACTTTATATCTTGAATTTATAAACATAACTAAGAAAAGACAACTTTTCAAGGTGACAGTGTAGATACATTTCCAAAATGTTTGGATGCCAGCATATATTTATTCATATCTATATTATGAAACGTCATGGAAGCACATCAAATATTTTTCCCATCTCCAAAATTTATAATATGGTTAAAGTTCAAGGTACTTTCTGATATTGTTTAATTTGCTAGACATGATTTAAGGGTATAGTATACTCATTGATAAGTTTTTAATTAAATTTAATTTGAGAATGTTTTAGCCTCTATAACATTATTTGACCCCAGTGCTTAATCTGTAAGAATAAATCAAATATAGACACTAATTTTTTAAGAAACTGTGTCACTTTAGAACAGTATCATATATTTTCATCAGTGACTACAAAAAAAATTAACAGATGTTCACATATTTTATTTTCAACCTACTAACATAAGAAAATAGACAGCTTTTTGTTTATAGGGAGTTTGCAAGATAAATTTTGGGGAAGATTGTAAAGTGAATTCATTTCTTTCATGGAAATCTCCTATGCTGTGAAGACATGTAGTAATTTGGAACCATTAGAGCACTTTCCAGCAGTACTCTGGTACTCACATTGCGAAAGACCCTCATCTCCAAGCAGAATAAGGATCTACAACTTGGGCAGTAAGCGTCATATGACTTTACAAAGATGGTATTTTCTCTTTGTATCAAGACCAATTTATCTTCCACATATATTATTGATTCTGTAATTGATTTGTTAAACTGTGGAATAATTTATTATACAACTGAGCTATAGTAACAATATTTCACTCTTTGTTGATTTAATGAAGTTGTATTTGAAAATTTCTTGAAAGATAAAAACTTTAGTCTCATGAATTTAAGTAGGTGCTTGCAATAAAAATAAACAATAAAATGCCTAGCGAATTTTTTAATAGCTTAAGTGTTTTTCATCTTTTTTATTATTTTTATTTTGTGTGTATTAGTGTATTGCTTGCATGTATGTAAGCACAACCCTGTTGTGCAATGCCCACAGAGGTCAGACGATCAGGTGTCAGATCCCCTGAAACTGTAGTTATGGAAGGTTGTTAGCTGTCACTTGAGTTCTGGGACCCAAAGCCCAGTCCTCTGTAAGAGTAACCAGTGCTCCTAACTGCTGAACCATCCCTCCAACCCCATATTTTTATATTTTTAGACTTTGTTAATGAAAACTTATTCTGAGAGGTAGAATACACATTTTTTTCTTATCACATTTTTGGAATTCCAAGTTTACATTACTTTGAAGATAAATTCTCTATCATTGCTCCCAAACAGTTGTTTTTTCTATACAAAAATAAATTTGGAGCTTGAGACAGAGTTCAAAGGTAAAACATTCATCTAGTACTTGCAGGATTCTAGATTCAATTCCTAGTATTACCCCCCACATAAACAAAATTAGATTTTGAAAACTTCCAAAAAAATTAATCTGATGTCAGTACAATGGATTCTCATTTACAACCTTTTCAAAAAGTGCTTAATAATTAAGTTAGGTAGTTTTCAAACCTTTACTTTTTGAATTCTCGTTCTTACTCATGATTGTGATGTTACAACCCTCACAAGGTTTGAAAAGTGTATATGGTAGGATTCAGAATCCCTAGGGTCCAGCATTCACCTAGCTCAGAAAAACAAAAAGAAAAACATACAATTCGGGGTCTGATTTTAACTTTATCTCCAGATAGCATGGCAGTGGACATTCAGTTTTCTGTGAAATCTGAAACAATATAAGACGTCAGAAATACGTACATTTCCTCTGTATTTTCGCTGCCTCTGTTGGAAATCCACGGAAATAAGCAGCAGTATCTAGTCTACACGGCAGTGAAGAAAGTCAAACCATTTTTCTTTTCCATGACATCTATTGGGATTAAAGACTATTTTTTAAATGCACAGTTAACATTTACATCTCCCACGAGTTTTCCTAACTTACGTTTCTCTCGAGATGACCCCCAAAGAGAGTTATCTTAGTTATATCGAGAGAGATTTTCACTTGAGCAGTCATTTTCTGAAGGATATTTCTTTCCCAGCAGCCTTTGAAATATCATTTTTCATCCGCTCTCTAAACCTATTGAAAATGTCTCTCAGTACCTGAAACGTTTTCTCTGTTGAAATATATATCATTTCACTTTACTCAGATGTTCTGAGGATTCCTAAAGTGGCAATCATAATTTATTGAAATTCTTCCTGCCAGTCAGAAATGAATAAAACTATACGGTGCATCTAGGAGGAGACAGAAAAGGAAGATGAACTGACGAACAGGACAACCTCTGATTCTGAAGCCGTGTGATACTGTGTTCTAGGCAAGCAGTTCATATGAGCAAATCCACAGAACCCTAGAAGACTCTGTTTCCTTATGTTCACATACCGTCCTTGGCTCTTACAGTCTTTCATTCCCCTTTTTTGGGTCCCTGAGACCTGGGTGGGTTTGGTTTAATATGAGTCCTATCTGGGGACATGCACTCTACAGTCTCTTATTCTCTATACTTTAGCCAACTGTGTCTTTCTGCATTAACCACCCTCTGTTACATGAGAAATCTTCACTGATGAGAACTGGGATATGCATTAGTATTCCTTCTAACTCCTGTTTCACTGTATTCTATGAGCCTTAGATGCAAGGTTCCATTGTAGATGTATCAATTAGGGCTGGGCATCTCTGACAATTATTGTATGTGTTTGATCAGTTGTGGAACCCTGTAATATTTACCATCTATTGCAAAAAGAAGCTTTTGATGAGTAGTGACAGGTATACTTCTCTGTAAATACAAGCCTGCACATTTAGCATATACTAAGAAATTGTACTTGTCTAGGAATGTGACAAATGTAGGGTTTTCTCTAGGCTCTATGACCTTTCAAACCATATGCAGTTGACTATATTTACAGTGTCACACATGAGTTCCCTCCCACTGAACAGGCTTTAAGTCTAATTACATAGCCCCTACTGCAGGAATAGTTTGTTGTAGTGGTCACTGATGTGGTCTTAGACCTTAGGCCTGAAATTGGTCAGTGGTTCAAACCAAGATTTAAAAAAAGTTATTGTCTCTACTGAATTCTATTCCATCGTTTCAGGTAAATCCTTTCTTCATTGTTTCATCTGTAATGCTTTGATGCTTACCCTTTTCTGTCACAGTCTAGGCTTTCTCAATTTATTATGGTTATTGATTTCATTTCCTCATCGCACATATCCTGTACTGACCAATGACATTACTGTTAAGGACTGGTTTGTACATAGGTCAATGAGGCCATGGTTGCATTGTCCAATAACCTTGGAGCTGCCTTGGTTTAAATACAGGCTGCAATATACTTAGAGACAAAAATCCCTTCCTGCGGAATTTCTCAGAATGTCTGCAGAAGTTTAAGTGAGGCATGGTTCTACTAAAGTTTCAGGATGAAGAAATAACACCATTGGTTGGGAGCTTCTTCAGTGCAGGCTTCTTTTGTGATGTGGCCAGCTTTTTTCCAGGACATGCAGATCTTCTGAGAGACCCCAGACTTAAAGAAATAGAAGGGCTCCATATTGTGCCAAGATCACTCCCACTGACCAGCCTTATTACTTCTAAGGAATTTCTGATTCTTCAAACAAATAACAGACTCAAATTGACTGTGGTCAATGCAATAATGTGAAGGAGTCATTTTCATGTGTAGAGAGTCTAATACATGCCTTTTGATATCTACTTCAGCTATTTATAAGCGCCTTATTTATAATGCTTAAAGGAGGAAAATTCAAAGGAAGAAGAGTTCTATGTGAATTCGAAGGACACTACAAAATTGTCAACTGGAGATGTGTGCATGCATGTGTGTGTGTGTGTGTGTGTGTGTGTGTGTATGTGTGTGAAGGGGTGTGTGTGTGTGTGCTCGCACATGTAGTGAGTATGTTCCAGCTGTCCTGAGCTATTCGGGAGTTATTGCAAGATTCCTAAAGAGCTCCCCACTGTTCTTCACATTTGTTTTATTCTGATCCTGAAGTTTCTTTACACTTTTTCTCATGTATGATAAAGATAATGGGTTTTATTTTCCTGTATTTATATCTGGATTTATTTCTTTATTAATTAAATTACATACAATTTATGCAAAATTAATTTAGACTAAATGAATTAATTTTAATTTCAAAACACAGTTGCACACACACATGCAGACAGACACACACACCAATTCTAGTGCATTATTTTAAAGACTATAAATTAACAGTGTTGTGAGCCCCTTTTAACCCTACATGTGTCCTTATCTCTCATTGTTATTATTGCTGTTTTTCCTGTTACTTCAGGGCAAGTGTGGAGAAGAGGCTTCTTTTCTGTTACTTCTTTAGTGTGTAGTATGTGTACATTTTAGAAATTATAAAATTTATGAGGTATAATTTCTCAAAAATAAAATTAATGGAAATCTGGAAATGACATTCCACTACTAGACATGAGCCATCTACAAAAATGATATGTTTTATTCCATGGATTTTACGTGGTTTCTTCGCTATTTCCTTATGGTGAGCATTAGGAATTTAAATAAGTATATTTATTATTATATAACATTGCCATAATGCATTTCATTTAAAACATATCTAAGTATATTTATAAAGTTAAATCTAAGAAGATTTGATATGCTGAGGAGTAGGAAACACTTATTTTAGCTCCATGTTACCAAACTGCTTTCTAAAGTTTTTCAAATTTAGTTTTGCACTCCATTCTGCTTTGATTTTTGTTGCTGTGATAAAACACTCTGACTGGAAACAACTTGGAGGGAAAGGGTTAATTTGGCTTACACATGCATGTCAACGTCTATCACTGAGTAAACTCAGGGCAGGAACTTGAAACAGAAACCATGGAGAAGCACTACTTGCTGGCTTGCTGGCTAGCTTATATTAGCTGACTTTCTTAAACAGTTGTGGACCACCTGCCTGGCCATAATTATGCCCACGGTAGACAGGGCTCTCCTACACCAATTAGCAATGAAGACAATCCCCCACAGACATGCCTGGTGGCCTGATGGATCTAGACATTTCCTCCACCAAGGCTCTCCTCTCTAGTTTGTGTCAAGTTGAAAGTTAAAGCTCACCAGGATGCACTGTGAATCAATGAGTGGCTCTGTTTACCTGTGCTTCTCCCAGCACTGTTAAATATATATTATTTCAAGAGCAGCATTTTAAGAGGTCTGAGATGGTATCAAATTATCCTTTAGTCTCTTCTGATAAGGACTAAAGTCACTGTTTCGTATGCCCATTGGCTGTGTCTAAGGAGCAGGCATGGCTCCCTTGGTCCTTCTGCATTTCATCCTCCAGATTTCTGCTCCCCAGCTCTGAAGTCTCTTTGATCTTGATCATACCCTACTTTCCCATCTTATTCCAACTGCTTTGGACTCTCACTTAGTAAAATTATATCCGTTTTCTTCACGTTTCAGGTACACCAACTGCTACCATGTGTTGTACAGTGGAACCTCTATACATAGGACTCATGGAACATAGTGGAACAAGGGTAGAGAGAACACTAATGCATCCCTCACCTCTCACCAGCAAAGCTTCCTCATGTAACAGAGTGCCATGCACACAGAAGGACACAACTGGCCAAAGTGTAAAGAACAAGAGGAGTGCATAACCCTGGATATTATTAATATATTAAAACCTCACCCACGCGTGGATCAGAGACTACTACCTTTTATTTTTTAATATAGTTTTTTAAATTTGAATATTTATATTCATGTATTCAATGATTGTCAATATTTCAGGCTTTAGGAAGGTTGAAAATAATCTTCCCTCAAAAGTTGGATTTGTCTGAGTAAATAAAAGAAAATAATAATGGAAAGAAAAACTGAAAAAAAATGGCCAAAAGAAAAAGGGAAATCCTATGGTTTGAGGGGACTTAGCTGAAATATGAGTATTTATACAGAACATTTTTAATTGGAGCAATAAAAAGGAGGCTGTGATAGCTTTAGGAAGGTTGAATATAATCTTCCCTCAAAAGTTGGATTTGTCTGAGTAAATAAAAGAAAATAATAATGGAAAGAAAAACTGAAAAAAAATGGCCAAAAGAAAAAGGGAAATCCTATGGTTTGAGGGGACTTAGCTGAAATATGAGTATTTATACAGAACATTTTTAATTGGAGCAATAAAAAGGAGGCTGTGATAGCTTAAAATTAGGGAGACTGGGAGACACAGGGAAATAGATGAATAAAAAGATGAAATACAAAAGGAGAAATTTTAAGAAAAACTCAGGTTGACCCGCCTACCCATTAAACTTCAGTCTGTCTTTCTTATATCTCACCTTACTATCAGGAACATACTGGGAAGAATATATAATTTTCATTCTCATACCTGGTTGCAGGATCTTCATTGAGCTCAGCAAGATCAGGAACATAGTCAGGTTTACCATCTTTTGGGGTTGGGTATAAAATGCTGCCACCCCAGACTCATTTGTTTGAAATTGGTCTCTACCTCTCATGGCACTGTTTGGAAAAGTTACGGAACCTTTAAGAAGTGGAAATTTGCTGGACGAAGAAAGGTGTACTGGTTTGAATGAAAATGTTCCTCATAGGCTCCAAGTATTTGGATATTTTGTCCCCAGATGATGGTGCTGTTTTGGGAGGTTTTAGAAGGTGTGGCTATCCTGGAGGAAGCACGTCACTGGGGGTGGGCTTAGAGAATGATTAAGCCTTGCCTTGGGGGATCTCCAGTTGTGCTTTTGCTCCCTGTGACTGTGTGATGATGTGAGAGCTTAGCTTCTGCTGCTCCTGCTCCAGCCACCTCCAGCCACCATGCCACCCTGCCATGACGGACTGTAATTCCCCTGGAACTGTAAGCTCAAATAAACTATTCCTTCTATAAATTGCTTCTGTCCGTGTTTCTATCACAGCAACGGAAAAGTGACTAATACAGAAGGTAGCTGGGGCAGACTTTGTGATTTTCCAGTCAGGCCCCACTTCCTGATCAATGTCTTCTTCCTGGCTGTGAACACATGACATTAGAATCCTCACATTCCAGCCACCCTGCCTTTTCCACCCTGACAGACTGCATCTGTTTAAACTGTAAGCCAGAACAAACCCGACTTCCATTAAGTTGCTTCCCAGTGTTATTTAATCACATCAATCAGGAAAATTACAACTACAGAGTCTAAAATCAGAAGGACAAAGTTCAAGTTGTGATAACTGGGGAAACTAAACCTTGGGGAATGTCCTTGTAGTGACTGAGATCTTACAGTTATTATTTCTCCACCTAAGCCAACATGATGTTTACTCAGTGTATTCAATTAACCTTGGGGGATAAATCTAAATTTACCTTGATCCCTGAAAAATGACAAGAATCATGGTAAAAGAAAAAAATCTTCATTTTTTTTCCTGTGAACTCAATATAAGTTTTCTACATGATAAAATGTAACTTGAAACTACACACACACACACACACACACACACACACACACACACACACTCATATATATATAATTGCTTCATACCTAAGTGCCTCTGTTTCCCACTATATGCCTCATAGGGTCACAAGGATCAAAGCAGAACAACATACTTTAAGTATATACTTGACATACATTATCAGGTATCAGCAAACATTGGTAAGTTTTGCACTCTGACTCAGATATTGGAATCATTGCAATATAAATCAAGGTCCTAGCAAATTCGGTTGGTGGAATTAAATTTTAAAATTTAAATGGGCAGATTTTAAATTTGACTTAAAGTCCAAACCACCTAGTAAAATCAAGGAAATCTTGAAAACAAGATGTTCAAGTGTCAAATTTAAGCCTTGAAGATTCAAAGGTTAGGAAGTACTTGAAGCAGTGAGGACAGTGTGAGAGAGGCAAGTGCAGGCGCGTACATCAGTGGAGCACAGGGGAATAGACTATGGATCTCTAAAACAGACCCTGTTGCATAGTCAGACTTGATTCAGTAGGACAACATGGCCCCATGGTGACAATGAATGGAAACTTTAATAAATGATGCTTGATGAACTGATATCTCTATTATTAAAAACTGAAGTAGCTCTTTGTATCTTACACAAAAGTTAATTCAAGATATATTGTCAACAAAAAGGTAAAATGAAATTTTAAAAAAAGTTTCTGGAAGAGAGTACAAAGCAATATTTTTGTGGGTTTAGATAAACCAACATTTCTTTTTTTCTTATAACATTATTATGTAAATTTTTAAACCATATAGAAGAGTTGAAAGAAGTTTAATGTTTAGCTTTTTTTGGCTAAGGTCAAGTGCACTAAATATCTGCATACATATATTCTAAGTTGTACCATTAACAATTTATTCTGTTTGTTTTTATCAAACTCATGTATACATAACCAAAATACAATATTATGTAATTTATATTATGTCGTTATGCAGTTCAGAATAAGTTGGAGGCAATACAGTTGAACAAACACTTCTTTTTTATTTTTTATTTATTATTTTTATTTTATGTGTATGAGCGTATTGCCTGCATGTATGTGAGTGCACCTGTGTTGTGCAGTGCCATGGAGCTCAGAATAGGGCCTTGGATTACCCTGGAACTGGAGTTACAGAAGGTTGCTAGCTGCGACATACTCCCAGTGCTGGGAAGTTAACCCACATCCTTTACAAGATAAGGACAGTTCGTAGCCACCATGTGGGTACTGGGAATTGAACCTGGGTCCTCTGCAAGAGCAGTCAATGCTCTTAACCACTGAGCCATCTCTCCAGGCCGACATTTCTTTTTTTGTAGCAACTTTTATGTAATGGAATGTATCCCTCTCATGAGTTTTAACACATGTGTGCCCCTGTACAACCTAAACCCTGATGGTTTCCTAGGGAGTTCCTTCTCAGTCATTTCATCCATGCAACTATCAGAACCAATAATTATGCTGATTCGTGTGACTACTACTCTACTCATCAAAGCTTCCTCTAAAATTACACCACAAATGCTCAGGCGTGAGGCTTGTTTTCTACAGTATAATGGTTTCTGATTTACCTATACTGTGAAAGGAGGCAATATTTCTTTCAGATTTTTGAAAAGGCAATGTTATTATTTTCATGTTCCTGTGAAAAAATACACATTCTTTCAATTTTCCATTATGTCTATAGTTTTTGTGAGCATTTTGTGCAAGTGTCTGTGAGCATGTATTATTTGTTTTCGGAAGGTGGTGTTTGTTTTTTAGCTTTTTCAGACAGGGTCTCCCTATAGCCCCAGCTGGACTGAACTTGCTATGTAGACCAGGGTGCCTGCAAACTCACAAAGATCCATCTGCCTCTGTCTACCAAGGGCTGGGATTAAAGGTGTGTGCCATCGTGTCCCGCAGCTTACATTATTTGTAAAGTTCTGAAGGATAAATGCCTAGGATTAGGATTTCTAGTCTCTGAATTAAAAGAATGGTTATTTTTTTTAGAAAACGACACAATTTTCCTTCTACATAACTGTACATATTTCATTTTTCATCAAAACTATGAGCTCTGTTTGCTTTTCAATGTTTTAATTTTCAGTCTGTTTTCAGTCGAGTAATCTGTGCTCAGATACAGTGGATTCGTCTACATGTCAACGAAAACTCAAATGATGAAGAAATAATAAGCACAAGCCCTTTAAAATGTTCCTTTTCAGATTTGTTTTGAATTTTATTACAAATTGAATAATGACCTTGTTGATATCTACAAATGAGTTTGGCTTCTTGAGGAAATCTCCCAAGTCATTAATTTTATTTTCTCACATAGACACTTAAAGCTGAAAGTTTCTCAGTAGTAACTGATTTAACTGTCCCCTACAAATTTTGACACGTTTATATTTGTTACCACTTCACTTTATTTCCTCATTTTACTTGTAATTTCTTATTTATAAGATCTTTTCAAATATAAGTGTATCACAAAATCATCAAATGTAGGGGTTTGTTTACATGTTTAATTTTTATGTTTATGATTTTACTGATGTCAGATAACATCCTGTGAGACTCTAAGATCTTTTGTGATGGATGAAACTGTTTCCATGGTCCAAGTTGGAGCCTTGGTAAGTATACCAACTAACCATTTTATTATGTAATGTCCGGAACACAAATTATCCTCTCATCTGGCAACAGATTAAGATGTTGGAATTTTCAAGTATGCTTGAGGAAATATTTCTGAATTCAATGCTATAACATTGTAACGGGTGTCTTCTAAACCGCTGCTGTAGGCATATATACATAGACACTTAAGATTACACTTTTTCCCTTTCATTATTATGATATTTTCCATATTCCTTATATCAAAAGCTACTTTTTTCTTGTATTCCACAAGCCATTAATATCACTGGTATAGCATTTTTTGATTTCAGGTCTCAACAGTTTTCTCCTCTGTCCGTTTAACTTTTAGCATTTGTGCCTTTATATTCGGTATGCCTCCTGTCCGTGCAGTCTACATTTTGGCTATGTTTTCTGTGTCCCTCTCTTTATTCATTCCTGCTTTCCCGCATCTATTGTATTATTCATGGATAGCTCTGAATTTCATTATAGTTTATTTATTGCATTTTCAGGGATGCTTCTTTGCACTGTCCCAACTGTAGCGTCCTAGGGGCGACAGCACGCAGCTCTCACATTTCACCATCAGTCTCTCATATGTTTTATCCTCTAAATGCAACTTGAGAAGAGCTTTGACAGAGATTCCTAAACTTTCTATTCTCAGCTCTTCCAAAAACCATGTCTTGCTTACCTTCAGATTTGTCTTTTGATTTGAGGCAGGAAGATCGTCAAGAGTTTGAGGGTATCCTGAGCTGCATAGAAACTACTAGGCCGGCCGTGGCTGCATGGGGAGATCATGTGTCAAAAGAATAAAGATAAAACAAAGTCAGAAGACAAGTTTCCTGAGCTCTAGGACCATACTTAAGCACCTCCACAGAAGAAATCAAAAAGACATTAGACTTCCATTCGTCCTTTGCTGTCCTTTAACACAGAAGTTACGAAGACAAGAAATTCACACTGTGCTGTTTCTAAGTTTTTAATCTCTAGATGCACCTGCTTTTGTTCTGCAGTGTTCCATGAAATTTGTGTGCAGCTGTATGATCCTGTTCTGTTTAGACTTTGCACTGATGACCTAGAGATGACCCAGTGTAGTAGGACATGGCTCAGTTGTTTCCGGAGGTACTTACTGAAATATTTCTTAAACGAGATTAAAAAAAAACTACTACTTGTAAAAGAAAAAGAAAAATCTTCAGTAAAGTTTAGAAGTTCCATCAATCTAACATACTCATTACAGTTGTTTCTGGAGGTACTTACTGAAATATTTCTTAAACGAGATTTAAAAAAAAACTACTACTTGTAAAAGAAAAAAAAAAATCTTCAGTAAAGTTTAGAAGTTCCATCAATCTAACATACTCATTAGAAGAATTAAAAGGCAAAATAGAATTTTATACATGCACCTTTCACCTGTATGAATATGCTCCTATATATTGCTATAATTTCTTATATAAAGCATTCTTTCAAGCTTATTAAAATTGGGTCAAATCAGTTTTTTTATATGTATAAAATTACCGGGTCCGTATTGATCAGTGTCTCCTTCTCCAGGTTAGATCCTCAATGAATCACCTATTACAGAATGCACAGGTCCTAGATAATTACCTAGCTGTCTTTGGGAGTAGGGGTACTCCAGAAATCGGAATTTTAAACTCCTCTCTTGTTGGCTTTCTTACTGCTTCTGTTTTTGCTGTATCTGATTTCTTTGTCTTTTGTGTATCCCAGTGATTCAGAACTAGTCCCTGCAAAGCAAAAGCATGGGGCCTATTATGTAACGTTGATTTAAGGAGTTGTGCAGACCTTGTTGAGGCTGCATAGCTCCCATAACAGCTAGTTAAATAGAATTGTTCATGGTAACCAGCATGCCTTGCACCCTTCCATGATACAGTGATGATTACTGTTGATTGTATTAAGAGACACCTGGGAGATTCTTAAGGCATACTGTTGAATATGTCTGTGAGGAAGTTTTCACAGAAAATTGGCATTTTGGACAGAAACTAAGGGGAAGTCCTGCCCTCCATGAGAACAATACCATCCCATAGGCAGGTGGTCTGGATGGAAGAGAAGTGGAAGAAGCCGGCCAGCATGCTCAAATCTCTTTTCTTCCTGAGAGACTATGTCTGTCATTATTCCATTACTGTGAACATTACTGTGAACATTATACTACTGTGAATGCAGTGTGTGCCTGCTTCACTCCTTGAATGAAAGTCACACTAGTGACTTCTGAGGGGTCATCTGGGCCTTCTGCTCTGGACTAGGGCTGCCTCTCTGGCCCTTCTTGTCCTGCAGCTTTTGATCTCCTGATTGAGTAGCTGCTATATTTCTGTCTCTCAGGCACGCACATAGCTATTGTGTGTTACTCAGCCTGCAATTCAGTCTGGTAAATCCCCTGTTGTAATTATATGTACCCTAACAGCTCTGTTCTATAGAACTCTGATTAGTACAACTATGTAGTAATGAGCCCACCACAGAGGTTTTCGGTGATTTGGTATCAGTGAATCAGTGATAAACAATGCTTTCAACAAAGATATTTTTGTTTTATTTTCCTTTTTGTTTTGAGACATGGTCTCCCTGTCACCCCAGCTGCTTGGAATTCTCTTGTAGACCAGGCTGGCATGGATCTCAGCGTGATCCTCCTGTTTCTGCCTCTGGAGTGCTGGGATTAAGGGTGTGCATTAAAATACCTGGCTAACAGAGAGGTTTTTCAATAAAATTGGAAAATGTAGCTATAAATCAGAGAAAGTGGATCTGCACACTCATATCCAGCCTCCAAACATGAGTGGTAGCAATCCCACGCACCTGGATCTCAAAGTCTCATGGTCTGGTTAATCTTATCCTTTAACCGTCCCAAGCTCCTTCTCTGTAGACTGACACTGTTAATCAATAATATGGTGACAAAATTGCTATTGTCTGTCAACATCCTTACCTAGAATGTGAAGCCTAAGGGACCGAGAGTCAGTTAATGAGTTGCTCTAGGCTGTGTGTTTTGGCATAAACTTTTAATCCCATCTCTTAGGAGGCAGAGAAATGCAGAGCTCTGTGAGACTGATACCAGACTAGGCTATATAGTCAATTTCAAGCCAAGTAGGGCTGCAAGGTGACTTTGTCTTAAAAAGACAAAAAAAGTCTCTGTGAGGTAGAGGCCTGCCTGATCCACGTAGTGACTTCTAGGTGGACTGGGACTAGGGAGACTCTGTGAAACAAAACAAAGCAAAGCAAAACAAAACAAACAGGACCAATGCAATTGAAGTAGTCTGCTTTAGATATAACCAACTCCGTGGCTGTTTTCTAATCTATAAAACTAAAACATCTTTATGCGGTCTTTTGAGACATGGTGTTATTTTGTAGCCTCCTACAAATTTGTGAATTTGTGAGTCTCCTGCCTCCTCTTCCACAGTGCTGGAATTACAGATGTGTACGACTTTACCAGTGGAACACATATTCAGGGCAATTAGAATTTCTGTGAATTTCCCAGGAGGCAATCTTCCCTGTGGCTGGAATATGTATATATGTCTTAAAAATCTGACATCTATTTCTGTAATCATCAGCTCAAACTGGTTCAGCATGACAGAAGAGATTTTCAGGATTTTTGAATAATTCTACATCTTGACTTGGGTGATAACTACATGAATATACACAGAAATGCACATTAATCATACTGTACATCTGATATTTGTGCACTTTAGTATTAATACCATATAATAGGAAAGGTGAAAATAAAATAAGATTTGAGGTGTTGGAGAGATGGCTTAGGGGTTAAGAGCACTGGCTGCTCGTCCAGAGGACCCAGATTTGGTTCCCAGCATTCATATGGTGGCTAACAACCATCTATAATCTATAGCTCCAGGGGATATGATACCCTCTTGTGACCTCTGTAGGCATTGCACGACATGAGTACACTTACCCACATGTACGCAACCCATAAAATAAAATGTAAATAATAAACAAATATTTTTAAGTAAAGGATTTGAAATGTAATTTAGGCTTGATGCCCTCCCTGCCTTTCATTAATTTTCTTTTGTGCTTCTGTTCAAATAGTAATCAATAGTAAGAAGTATACAGAACCTTCACACTATTTTGACTCAGCAGATAAACAACTAGGGCTTTTCAGTGTACTTATAGGAATCTAACTATTTAGCTTCTTTTCTTTCTGCAAAGAAACAGTTTCAAGTACGGGAAAAATCAACTGACCACCCTTTTTACCTAGTTGGATAACATATCTATAAGAGTTATAAATTAATATTACCCTGTCAATATTATCACGTTATGTGAGTAACCAAATTTTGTAAATATGTTTTTTAGTTCTTCTAAAGAATCCCATTAAAGCAGAATGCACAACACCATTTTCTATGAAACCCAGTTTGGTCATAAATTCACCATGCAACTCATTTCTACACCATATTTCATTCTGTTATCTTCAGGTTTTCTCATTTAAGTACTTTTTTTTTGGTAAAACATTGGCATAGTTCTAAATCAATGAAACTAAATGTATTTAAAAGTATCACTTCTACCTCTCTGTGTTCCACTGTTTCCTCTACCTCTCCAGAGGCAATCAATGTTAAAAATTATTAGTTTTTAATCTGCAGTTGATTTAATTTGCTACAAACAAAAATTCTTCCCCTTTTCTTGTTGACTAAACAACATATTATGAAAGACCTCCATAGTAGCATTTATGAATGTTTTTAATCAGTTTTGAAGTTGCATAGTAATTAGTAATTCCTTTGAATTAAATACACATTTTGTGAATATTAATTAATTCCCTGTTTAGAGATATTCGTGTCCTTTCAATTTGCTAGTACCAGCAGGACTACCTGGAATATTCCAAGTTCCTGTCATTCTTTGTTTTACCTGTGTTCATCATTGTGATTTCTTGAATAAATGTTAATTTATATGTAATTTTGCTACATATTGTCAATTTTATTGTGTTCTGGGTGGCAATAATGTCTGATCTGCCAAGCATGGTTTAAAAATGCGTATTTTGCCTCAGCCTTGTGCAAGTCTCAGATTGGTGGAGTTTTGCTAACCTGTTAGGACATAATCATCTCATGGGTATTTTAAGACACATTTCAGGTTTTCTACAGCTACCCAGCATGGGATGTTACCGGGACGTCTTTGTCCTTGGTGAACTAGGATATTCTTCAAGTTGTATGAATGTACTTCCCTCCTTTTCCTCCTTCATTTACTCATGAATGTGTTTTTACATGGTCTGCTAGATAAATGGAAGTACCTATAAGTAACTGCATCTTTTTATATTACATATTATATAAGCCACTCTATATCGACATTTTGTACAAATGGACTGTCTATCCTTAAAGATGATTTTTATATCATTGTATATTATGTTACCTAGGCTCTGGAGATTTCCTCAAATTTCGTTGGTTAAATTGTGCCCATAAAGTACAATGTAGTGATTGTTATTTATGTTCTGATATTCAACTGAGCATTTTATTCAGTGCCATATTATGAGGATACATTTTGGTTGGTGTTTGAATAGATTTTTGTTGTTTTGTGTGTTTATTATATTATAAGCTTTATTTTTATTTAAAGTAGATAAAAAGTATGTCTTGGATGACTGAAGATGACTTAAAAGCAATTTAGTCTTAATTTATTTCGCTGAGAAAATATAATAGTAATCAAAACAGTTTTAGGAAAGAGTATTCAAAATACATGTGTGTGCACATTTGGGTACTAGTTTAAAAATAATGGTAATAAAATATTCGTGTTTTGAAGAACATGGCTATATACATTTTATTAAATTGCATATGGAAAGGACACACCATGTTCAAACTTTGACTTGTTTCTATTAGGAAAGGAAACACCATGAAGTATCAGTGTGAATGATGAAAAGTTATTGAGTATGCACAGCCTTGTAATATGTTTCTTGAATAAGAGAGAGAGAAAGAGAGAGAGGGAGAGGAAGGAGAAGGATAGAGAAGAGGTAGGGGAGGAGGAGAATTCTAATATATAGACAAAGAAAATCCTGAACAAGTACCAAGAAAGAATAGAAATGTAATAGCAACCCCTGAGAGAACAGAGATGAAGGTTTTTATTCTTCGTGGTGATCATAAAAGGTAGTCAAATGGGGCTGGAGAGATGGCTCAGCGGTTAAGAGCACTGACTGCTCTTGCAGAGGAGCTGGGTTTGATTCCCAGCACCCACATGGCGGCTAAGAACTGTCCTTAACTCCAGTTACAGAGAAATCTGAAGCCCTCTTCTGGTTTGCGTGGCATTGCACAACACAGTTGCACTCACATACATGCAGGCAACACACTCATACACATAAAATAAAAATAATAAATAAATTTTTTTAAAAAGAGGTAGTCAAATAAGAATGTAAGTTTAATTAAACAATTCAGAATACTAAGCTAATCAGCATTCCTATGGAAATCATGATCTTAGAAATGCAAGTTCAAAACGTACCTTGGTTCTCTACTAAGCATGATATATTCCCTTCACTCTAAATAAATGTGCTCTGTTCTTTGCCAATGATGTAGCTATCTGATGCTATTATGAAAGTGATTTTAGTTAAAAGAAATGCCTTTGATTACGAACAACTGCCTACCCCAGGCTTGAGTAATCCTAAATCTTGATTTATAGTAACAAACTGGGATAAAACTGGGAAATGTTATTCTCTCAGTTTTTGTTTAAATATATCCAAAATGGAGAGAAGATATAAAACTTGAGAATAAACAGTATTATATACACCTTAAAGACTTAAGACTAATGCACTGTAAGTAGTTTTCGTTTAGTTTTTCATCTCTTTTTCCTATATGTCTACAGAGAACCATTTAAAATTATTTTCAGATATAATGAAGCATATTCCTAACGACTTACATATGCATTCACCAAGAATATGTTATCAATCTATACTACAGATATATGTACATATATATATATATAATTTCTGTCCCAGTTTCTATATTTACATTACAACTTTCTCTTTCAAACAAATTGTGTGTAGAGGAACGACCATGCAGAGAGAATTGGCAGACCTTTGTCATCCTCCACCTCTGGCTCTTAACAGTCTTTCTGTCCCCTCTTCCACAATGATCCTTGATTCTTGGGAGGCAAAGGTTTGATGTAGGTGTCTTGATTAGGTATAAGCACTCTGCAATCTCTAGATATCTGCACATTGACCACTTTGGGGCTTCTGTAACCACAAGGAAATAGTTTTACAGACAGTTACCATATGAACTCACATATGGTCAGTTACCATATGAACTCACAGCAAAGGTAAACAGCATGCACAAGTCCCATGTAAACTCAAACCAGCAAAATCCCAGCAGAGACATGGGGAAGCAAATAAGAAACCACAGCCCCTTCTGGGGACTTTTGACAATTCATGGCTTCTGGGAACAGGAGAGTCAGTGTCTTTCAGTGGGACTCTTGGTAGGTTAACCAGACTTTAGTGGATGGATCCACACTGAAGGACATTTGAGAACACAAATTGGACTCTATTATAGGATTCATCATACATAGAATACATTAAATTGGGTGTGGGGCAGTAGAGGGAGGTGCAGACGGGAAGGGAAGTCTAAGTACCATCAAATTATATTTTATGAAAACTGAAAAAAAAATCAACTAAAAAGGTAAAAAGAAAGATGTGGAAAGAAATAAAGATAAAATGAGACACAAGAAAATACTGAGCCAACCCACAGGCTTATAAAATAATAGTAGCAATACATATTCTAGACTGTGAGACATGATACATATATAATTATGTTATCATCCTTCAGAGCAGTGTTTACAATGAGAATACATTTGGATTTTGATATCTGAAATAGAGTTACTATCAGCAATGTAGCAGATACATATGAAAAATGTAAGTGATCTAATTTACCTGAAATCAAATGATCAAACCTGCTTCAATAAGTTGCTAACACTGAGTATAGCTAATATAGCATACGTGTTCATTAAATCATTGTTTCTCCACTCGTAATGTTAAAAGTATTTCTTACATTACAATGCATCTTGAAATTATTTTAAAATTATGAATAAGTTAACTTATGGTTGTGAAATAATAAACATAAAATTTCATATATACTTGTGGATTCACAGGTTTTAGATCTTTGATATGTTATTCAAAGCATTTACCTTATATTAAAATATCAAAGGCTTTACTTAGATGTCTTGCCTTCTTATTTCTAAACATTTTCCCTACTCTTCCTTAAATTATTTACAGTTAACTAGAAAAAAGCTAAAACTATGAAAAATTAGATGCTAGATGTTCTTTGATATTTTAGCTCCTAGCTCCTATTTATAAGTTCTTTAGAAATGTTCAAATTATAGTCAGTATTGTAAACCGGCGAGGAAATTTCCTAATGAAAGCATTTCTTTTATACAAATAGGAATTACTTACTTTTAAGAGCAAGGAACTCTGCTAAAAAAAAAGGCCAAAGTTTTCATTATCTGCATTTCCCTCTAGATTTTATGTTTTGATAATAACCATATTTACAGCTATATTACTGACATCATTTAAATGAGTTCATAAAACATATCTTAAAATGTGATATTATATTATATATTTAACAATGATTATCATACTATCAGTATGTCACAAATTTTTTCAAGAGGTCCATCATATGCTGATTGATTTAACACTGGACTAACCTTTTCATTATTTACAAGTGAGGAAAAAAGATCTCGATGAATCAAAGATCTAAGAAATGCATATAAAGTGGCAGGGTTAGAACTGCAGTGGGAACTTTAACGGTGTGGCCTCTGCTGCTTCTACTGCTGCACAGAGAGAAGTCAGAAGCTACACATTTTCTCACTTGCAGAATTAAGCAGATAAGAGGAAGTGAGTGTGAGCGAGAGACAGAATGTGTGTTTGAATATAAAGACCTGTATTTCAGCATAAGAACGAGTTATTTTAAATTCAGTGACAGAATCTAGAGGCTGTAATAGAACAAAATCCTAGAACAAAGTGCAAGAGGAAGAATCCTCGAAATCTAAAGAACCAGCAAGAAACGTAAAGGTGTTTACCTATAAGAAGGGTTAATGAAGAAAAGAAGGATGAGGTGAAAAATTTAGATATACCATGCCAAGGGGGAGATATTAGAGGCAGAAAATCATGAAAACACCCTAAAAATTTAAAGACAGTGAGCTTTATTGATTGCCATAGGGAGGACATGAGTGACAACAAGAAAATTAACAAGAAAGTTACAGTCATTTGCAAATATCTCCCAATATAATGCTAAGTACCAATGGACTTATATCTTTAGTTAAAGAATACAGAGGGGTTTATTGGACTTTAAACAATGGAATCAACCTAGATGACCCTCAACAGGTGAACAAATAATGAAAATATGGCACACATACACAATAGAACTTTACTTAGCTATAATAAAAATGAAATTTTCAATGGGTGGAACATGAAAAGCTATACTGGGCAAGGTATCCCAGACCCAGACAGATGAATGCCAAAGGTCCTTTATACTATGTGGTTCTAATCTGATATCTTTAGGGTTATGTGTTTAACTTGTAGGATATGAGGAAGCAAGAAAATTAGGAAGGGGTTACAGGAGAGGTCCCTTAAGGGAGGGTGATTAGTAGGACTTGCATGATATGAAAGTAGAGACTGTAAATATTGGGGGTAGAAAAATTTAATCAGGGATAGGTGGGATGGGGCAGGGACTTGGAGGGAGATGGAATTAGCCAAAATGAAGGGAGCGTGAAAATGCCACATGGAAACTTATTATTTTATAAGTTTGTAGTTGTGAGTGTACAACTTGAAATAACCTCAGAAACCAGGGAAATAGAAAGGGACCATGAGGCGACTGGGGAGAAGTAAAACCGGAAGGGAGGATGGTGTGATATAGGTGTTGTCAAGTGTGAAATGGGACAAATGCGGAGGGGCACCTAAACTGGGATGGAGAGTAATGCAGGAGGAAAGAGAGGAAGGGAAGATTAATAGCAGTAAGGATGTCTGAAGGAATGTATTACTTTACAAGCTTACATAAAAATACATGCCTGATACATGTGTGTGTACAGCTGTAAGCTACCCAACAAGAACCCTAGTGTCAGGCATGGGAAACATCCCTTCAAATTATTGTCCAGGGTAGTCCATGAGAGTGTCAAAATAATACAGGCAAATGAAAATGCCCTTGGGTATCTCCCAGAATTTGAAAGTGAAACCTTCTTGCTGAAGGGACCCCACATCTCAGACACAGGACTTGGAGGAATGCTGAAACTGACCTGGAAGCCTCATCCCTGAAGAGCGGCTTTCAGTTTCAGAAGCTGCTATGCAGTCTTCCAAGGGGAAAAAAAATCAACAGTCATACCAGTTGTAAAGCCTAAGAATTACAACCATGATCAGTCCTGCAAAATATCCCTAATGGACAACAGTGGCACTTTTATTGGGCACAACCAGCTGTCTAATTAGATGTAAGACCTGCTCAATAGGAGGGAATCTATGCACAGTACTATAAACATAGCCAAATACACATGACTGGAGAGGTCAGAGACCCTAGAGAACCTAATACTGCCTCTTTCCTAAACCAACTCATTTTCTAACTATATTCTAAGTCTGTATACTCACAGATAAGTGGAGCTCTCATCACTCATCAAAGAAGCCTCTTTTTAAAGCAGATGGAGACTTTTACAGAGAGCCACAACTGGACAAAATGCAGACAATAAGTGACCTTGCTGTGCCCAGCCCTATGTGATACATCTCCATAGCGACCTCTACACCTATGGCTTAGGGAACATCATGGAAGAGGGGGCAGAAGGATTGCAAGAGCCAGAGAACCTGGACACTCCCTGGGAGATAGTGTCTTCTGGGTTTGTGAAATCGGAGATCATTTTTCAAACTTCTGTGGAGAGCTCTGTAATTCAGAAAGTGGGATTGCCTTGAATCTGCAGATTGCTTTTGGTAAGATAGCCATTCTCACAATCAGTCCATGAGTATGGAGGTCTTTCCATCTTCTGCTTTCTTACTCTTAGTCAATTGTTTCCTCGGTGAATGTTTTTGGTATACATGCCCTTCATTTCCTTGGTTGAATTTATCCAAAATATTTAATCTATTTTGAGGCTATTGTGAATGGGAAGCTTCTTTTTTTCTCTCTCTCTTTTATGTTTGTTGTTGGTATATAGGAAGGCTGCTGATTTTTATGCATTAATTTTTTATGCTACTTTGCTGAATTTGTTTATCAGCTCTGGGAGTTTTGTGGTAGAGCCTTGAGCCTTTTATGTATAGAATCATATTGTATGTAAATAAGGATATTTTGAATTCTTTATTTTCAATCTGTTTCTCCTTTATCTCCTTCACTTGTCTTACTACTTTAACTGTCTTAAAATGATGTATAGAAGACCATGGAGAAAGAGGCCATCCTTGTTAATTACTGATATTAGTGGAAATCTTTGAGATAGTCTCCATTTAGTATTATGCTGCCTGTGATCTTGTTATATATTGCCTTTTTAAAATTGAAATATGTTCCTTGTATCCTTAAATTCTCTATGACTTTTATCATGAAGGGATGTTGAATTTTCTCAAGGCCTTTTCTCCATCAAATGAAACAGTCATGCAGTTTCTGTCCTTTAGTCTACATATGTGGTGGATTACAATATTGACGTTGTTAACCAATTCCTGTACCTCTGGGATGAAACCAACATGATCATAGTACATGATCTTTTTGATGTGTTCATAAATTGAGTTTGCAAGTATTTTATTGCAAATTTTTGGGAAGCTTCCTCTTGCAACACTGGAGGATTAACACAGAAAATCACAACTGGCCAAAATGTAGAGAATAAGAAACAACAGAATGTATGTCCCTGGATAAGACTCTATGTTAAACCTCTGCCACCCAGGGCTGTGGCCACTGTTCCACAGGAAGTAGAAAGATTGTAAGTACCAGGGTGGAGGACTACAAGAAAACAGAGCTTTCCAGGCAGCTGGGAACTTGGCTTATATGGTGACAGCATGCACAAAACCCATGCAAACACACACAGACAAAAACCCAGCATAGGACTGGGGAAATGGGCAAGAATCACCAGCCTTAGCTGACAAACTACTGGCAACTGCTCGATGGTGGGTATGGAAGAGTTGGTCTTCTTTAATATAGTGACATTAGATAGGTTGTTGACCAGGCTCCACTGGATGAACTCACACTGAGGGACATCTGGGAACATAAACTGAACTTGATAGGCCCTAACATATATGACAGAATACATAAAATATGTGCGGAGGGTTGGGGCTATGAGGCAGTTCAATAGGGAAGGGGATCTAAATATGATTAAGATATATATGGCAGCTAACAACTGTGCATAACTAAGTTCCAGGAGATCTGATGCCTTCTTCTGTCCTCTGTGGGCATTGCACGACACAGGTGCACTTACATACATAGAGGAAATACATCCACACATAAAATAAAAATAATAAATAAAAATTTATTTTAAAGGTTGTATAGTATCAAATGCTAGTGGATGAACTTTCACCAAAGAACATTTGTATACAAATGCTTGACCAGATAGGACTTAATACATATGACAGAATCCATGAGGTCTGGCTTGGGGGCAGTGGAAGGCATAGATGGAGGGGGGTATAAATTTGATTAAGAGCTATTGTATGAAAAACAAAACACTCAATAAAAATATTAAAGAGAAGAAATTTAATAAAAATATAAAAATACAATTAAATAATAAAGAAACTAAACTGTATTCATAGAGAGAGTGATC
>NW_008335054.1:226440-259855 GCF_000622305.1 Nannospalax galili
TTTTAGAGTTTTAAAAAGAATTTGGAATTAAATTACTTATTAGAATAATTTGAGTAGTGATTGTTCTAGTTTTTCTTTGAAAGTCTGGTAGAATTCTGTGTTGAATCCACCTGATCCATTACAGTTTTTGTCTGGGAGACTTTTAACTATGGCTGCTATACCTGTCTGTACTATTTACTTCATCTTGACTTAACTTTGGCATGGTAGGTACATTTAGAAATCTGTCCTTTTTTAATATTTTCAAGATTAATGGAATATAGGTTTTTAAAAATATGTCCTCATGGGAGGAGACCACAACACCAACTCACAAGAGAGGACCACAGCTCCAGGTTCACAGGAGAGGACTTCAGCTACAGTTCATGGGAGTCGCGACTGGAACTCAGGGCAGGAATCTGGAGGCAGGAGCTGAAGCGCAGACCACGGAAGAAAGCTGCTTACTGGCTGGTTGCACTCAGTTCCTGGCACTGCCCTTGGTTGTCATCCCATGGTCCTGGCGTCTCTAGTATGCAAGGTTCTCATCTGCAACTGAAGCTGCACTTTCACCAGTGGAGTCTTCTCAGTAGGCAAAGCTTCAGGTTCTGTTCATGTTCCCTTCATACCTTCAACACCATTACTGCTTGGGAGACTCTAACACATTGTCAAGTTCCGTTGCCTGTTTGATGTGCAGCCTTGGACCCCTCTAGACCACTGCGTGCTGACCCTGAGGAAACACTTCCCAGAGGATTTCACTGCGCTGTCGCTGGTCTCTTGCTCTCAGCTGGTTTTTCAGCCCCAGCTGGCCAGTATCAATTATCCCAGTAAAGCACAAAAAGTTTCACTTTCAAAAGTCTTAATTCAAAATATATCACACAAACAGCCCTGATAGAAAACGCTGCACACGTAAAGACGGTAACACTGCAATGAACAGGAAAGGGAGTGTATTAGCCCAAGAGGACTGGAAAATCTAAAGCCAGCAAGGGAACAGTGTACGGAGTTAAGTTTTGGAAAGATCAACGCATCAGTATGCCGCTGGCCACAGGAATACCGAGTTCATTTAAGCATGCTTTAGAAAATCTCCTGCAAACAAAAGGCATATAATCTTTCGATAGCACCAGACTGGGTGGGAAAACACGAGTTAGTAAAGTTTATTTAATAGATTATCTATTTTAATCACTAATAACTGAGCTCATCCTTATACTTAGCTATCTGTTTTTCATAGATTGTATCTTTGTATCCATTGAATCTGATTTTAACTTCTGAACCAACTTATATTACATTATTCTTTTTTTTCTCATTTTATAAAATACTGAAATAGCTTTTGAGTTCTTTGTTTCCTTTGAAAATTCTTTTTTCATGGTGAATGTTTCCAGTTTCTGCAGATATTTTTCTAACATGCTATTTAAATAAGCTCAGTGAAGTACTTCTCTTCTCCTGAAACTTCTGTTTGCCAACAGGTCCTAAAAGATGTGGCATATACATATCTACACATTTGAAATGTGACCAAGGTAGTAGAAAGAAATTCCACAGCATTTACTTTGATTCTATACATTGTTAAAGTGTCCAATATTTAAGCCCTAATTTTTATCATTCTTAAGTTATTTTACGCCACCAGAGTAAAAATTTTATTGAACATTCAGTTACCTAAAATTTCCAAGTTTTATTTTTCACATATCATGCTGCTGAATTATGGCTCACAACCTTCTACTTGATGTTAGCATTCTTGCCACATTCAATGCTAACTTAATTCAAAATGCATTTTGCCTCAATTTTTTCTATCTTTCCTATTTACATGAAATTTAGAAATTATCTAAATGTACAGTGTTATTCTAGAAGGAACTAGGTAAAAAATTTTAAATTGCATGGTAAGATAAAATCACAAGAATGCACAAAGATGATGAATGGGGTATAAGAACAGAGAGACACAGAATCATGTTGTAGAACAATCTGGACGTCAAACATAGCTTTCTATCAGATGTAGGTATGTTTTTAAGGAGAGCATTAGAATGAAAACATTTGTATCAATAACATTCAACAGGTCAGTTTACATGTACACATTTCCAGGAGATAGGAGCAGAGAAAGGAGAAACCTATATATACATGCACATACAAAATATATATTTATAAATATAAATACTTAGGCTTGCTTCTATGAGTTTCTTTTTCTTTGAATGCTAAATGTTACTGTTTTGTTATGGGCAAAAAGGTCAGGGTATTTCCTAAACTAAGTGCTATGATAAAGCCAAAGATTGACAGTAGATAATATACCAGAAATAAAATATAAACCAAAGGATTTCCTTTCTTAAATAATTGAATTCATAACTCATGAATTTGTATTTCACATTTGGCTCTTCATTTTATGACTCTCTAAATTGACTTGTTCCAGCTGATATGCACAAAACACTTAATAGTCCAAAATTTCACATCATAAGGCTATTTTGATAAACTATTTTTTGAATCAATGGAATCATTTCAAAGAAGAAAATTAATGACACTGCACAGCTACATAGTTAAATCTGTTTATTGAGGTCATCATAAAACAATTTTGTAATTTTGAATGGATATTTTCATGACACTGTTTAAATATTAAGGAGAACACAAATAATTAAAAATCTAGAGACAGTCCTTTATCTCTGTGAAACTTCGTAAGGTATAAAAGAAATCTAATGTGTATTTACTCATAATTTGTTCAGCAAATATTGGTGAAATACATTCCATATGGGAGTTATTTCCAGTCATTTGAAAGGATTACTTAACAGGCAGAAAATATCTCCTTCACAAAGCTTAATCAAAGCAGTCAGAGATACAGTGTAAACAGTAAAGAAATGCTATAGTAAGATAAGCTATTGTTATTTATAAATTAAAGACAGTTAAAGGGAGAGCCCCATGTGGAGACAGAAGAGGCTGCTGCTCCATGTGGAGTGACTTGTACTTCCATGGAGAAGGAGTCATTTAAGAAGGGGTTTAAGTGCTATTAGCCATACAGATCTCTGAAAGAAGGGCAGGAAGCATAATGCACGGGAAACCCTATAAGGTAATTTGTGGTGCTGTGACTTTTGTGTCAGTGTGACTTCAGGAGTGTGTGCTCTGGAGACAGAGCCAGAGATGAGGTAACAGGCACATCAAGCACTGTAGACTGCTGAAATGGCTTCTAACTTCAGTGATATAATAAGCTTGGAAGGAGCATGCTTTGATGTCTATTTTCACCTGTTCTTTTGTTTGTTGTGCAGATAATTCTGGAAGAAAGCATGCAGGGCCAAGTAGGATACATTATTTTAGGATACATTTTGTAATGAAATTTGTTTTTAAGTTATTTTTAATTTCTAACTCGTTTTGAGATTTTTATTTATTTGCATAATGAATTCTACTCATTTTCATCTCGTCACCCTTACTCATCACTTGCCTTCTTCCCAATAAGTTTCCCTCCTATATCCATGTTCTCTTTTTGTGTGTGGACCACAGAGTTTAATGTTTTGTGCCTAATTATGAGTGGGACATTACTTACTAGAGCAAATTACTGATGGCTGCACCACTAAAGAAAATGATACCACTTCCTCCTTCCACAACTGTTAATAATCCCTCAGGGAGGGGTGGGGACTCACGGGCCACTTTCCCATCCATGATGAATTATTGATGGGCCCAGGCTTGTGCAGGTCTTAGGCAGATGAGCACAGCTGTGATGAGTCCATGAGTGCCATGGCTTTGCCAAGTCCAGAAGACATTTTTGGTTTGCACAACTCCTCCCATCCGTGTGTGTGTGTGTGTGTGTGTGTGTGTGTGTGTGTGTGTGTTGTTTGTTTTCATGGTGTGTGCACAGGCCCATGTGCACATGAAAACCAGAGAAAGACATTGATTATCTTCATGTTCTATTACTCTCTGCCTTATTACCTTGAGATTGGGTCTGTCAGTGAACCTGAAGCTTGACTGGGAGCCAGTGCAGTGCTCGGGATAAACGTGCACCTGTGACTACACTCAACCTTTCAAACTGGGCTCTAGGGATGTGAAAGGTGCTTGCACAGCAAGTTCTCTTTCATGCTGAGGCACCTTCCCAGCCTCAGAGATTCCCAATGCAATCCACACCAAAGACGGTGCCCCATTGGATGAGGATGGTGCTATAGGCACTGCTGAGAAGCAGCAGCCAGACTTTTCCTTCAGACAGACAGTTGGAAATAATTGTGTTTCCTAGATATGGGATTTGGGTTAGATAAAATCAAGACTTGTTGAATTTTTATGAGAAACAGAAGGGTTGAGTTGCTCTCAGCTTATACAGGAAAGGCAAAGGATGGAACACTTTTGGTGGGGAAACATAAGCAGTTCAGATTTGGATCCTGTGTGTGTGTGTGTGTGTGTGTGTGTGTGTGTGTGTGTGTGTGATGATTTCCACTTGGAATCCATATGAAGATTTTAGACAGGTAATTAAGTTAAATGAGTTTGGAGTCAAGATCAATACTAGAAGAGTAAACTCAGAAGTGGTCAGATCCAAAGACTGAGTCTTGAGCCCTCCTGCCTTTGAAAATGGGAAAGAGAGGATGTTACAGAGGAGGTGGAGTAGATCTTTCTCCTATGTGTCTTGGCACATGTGCACACAACACACAATAAGTAAATAAATAAAAATCAGGTTCAGAGGATATCATGATCTTTTTTCCATTATCTGTTTACTTAAAGTAGATTACTATTATGAGTCATCCCTTTGAACACATTTCTAACATATCTTCATTGTACTTAATTTTTAAAAAAAGCCATGATTTTTAATGTTGTGTCCCTAGTGTGTCTCTACTTTTCGCCTGGTGCTTGGGATGTACTCTCTGGCTTCACGCATGCTCAGTAAATACAGCTGAATGCTCAGCCTGACCTTTGTGCAATAATAGATAACATGTAGCCATGATTTTTACTGTTGTGTCCCTAGTGTGTCTCTACTTTTTGTCTGGTGCTTGGGATGTACTCTCTGACTTCACGCATGCTCAGCAAATACAGCTGAATGCTCAGCCTGACCTTTGTGCAATAATAGATAACATGTATATAGTACTTTATACCAGTCACTGTCTGAATTCTTTATATGTATTTACTTTTTTAATCTTCATAATGACCAAAGCAAATAGTGTCATTGTTTAGATAGGTGAGGAAAGAAGAGTATTTCGCCTAAAATTACATGACTACTCAGATAAGAACACCTACATCTGCAAGGGAATTATTCTCTTAGAGAATATAAAACTTTCTCTGCCAAATATCATTTGATATCCCAGGAACTCTACACATTTTCACTGTTTTACACTGCTAATATTGTAGCATATCAATGTATATTTCAGTTCTCAAAGGCTTCATTTTTTTTTTCTAATAAGCTCTTTTTCTTGGAAATCTGAGTAATCACAGTCAGATTCAATGTTAAAAGTAAATCATTCTGTCATTTGATCTGTTTGTCCCCTCAGCAGGTACCCAACAATTCTGGGTTTCAATCTCAGTTCTCTAACATATGAATGTCAAACTCTTTACAACTTCTTAAAGTTTTCTTAGCTTCAGTGTTCTTTTATTATGAAATGGGAATAGTGTCTGTGATTATTATATCTACTACAGAGACTGTGCATAAGATGTTTCTAGCATGTATCTCACCTAAGAGTTCTATGTTAAATGCTAATTCCTGGCCAATTTCCTGCACGATTCATGTCTGTGATTATTATATCTACTACAGAGACTGCACAAGATGTTTCTAGCATGTATCTCATCTAAGAGTTCTATGTTAAATGCTAATTCCTGGCCAATTTCCTGCACGATTCATTGTTCATAGCCTCCACTATGTTCCTTCCGAGAAACCTGAAACCTAGTCGACTTCATACCCAAACCTGAAACCTAGTCGACTTCATACCCAAACCTGAAACCTAGTCGACTTCATACCCAACATCGCAATATTCTCTGGAAGACACCAGTAACTTATTTCTCTGGAAAAGTAGAAGCTATTCTTCAGTTCTTCATTTCCTTGCTGTCTTTGAAGTTTGGGCAGTTTTATTGCCTTTTTCATTTAAGGATTTATTGCTCCCTGACTTTTGTGCATTTTCTTTTATTAGCATTTCACCATTTCGCTTAACCCTTTCCTCTATCCCACTTTAAAGGTGCTTTGACGACAAATCAATCAGACACTGTTACTGTGCCCTAAGTGATCATTAGCAGACTGTGAGCTCCGTGGGCTTCATGAATACAATCATATTTTTTAGCCTCTCTGTGCACAGGCCTTTCCTAGGTTCTCATTATAGAACAATGAAAAAAAAAACAATGAAAAATCCATGAATTCATTTTAAAGGGATATTCTGAAAATAAGTACAAATGGTCAAACAGTACACATATCAGGCCTACAGGGCCTGGGTCATTAGTGCTTAAATGTGTGCACTCTTGACCATTTTTGTACTAAGGCAGCGAAAAGATCTAACCAAACTAGACTCCGGTTGTAACCAAGGGGATTTCAGGTGCATCATTAAGGAAGCACGGAATATGTCCATACAGCCCTTGGGGAGGTTAGGTGACAAGAACAAACTGACCTAGTGTAAGTTGGACTTCATCCCTGTCCTTCTGGACAGTACCAGTGATTTGAGAGTAAAATGTGTGAACAACCCCATGTGTGATCTGATCGTGCAATTTGAGCCTTGCCATTTTCCAGGATTGATGGCTGTGCAAACAAGGCAGAGGAAGCCATTTCTCTCTGGTAAGTCAGTTTTAAAAGAATCAGAATAGGTAAGTCCATTGTTAGCTTTTGAGGGGAAACAGCAAAGCATGATACATCAGGAAAAGAAGGCATCGTGTTCCATAGTGTTTAGTACGAAGGGGAACACATAAAGCAGGAGCAATGGAGAAGGACTAGGGCAGGCCCTCAACTGCAGAAACACCATCAGGGAGCATTTGTGTTTCTACCCACGGGAGAGGGGGAGGGAGATCAGATGAGTGTCTGGTGAAAAGTCTTCCAGAAAGAGTTAAAAAGCTGTGACACTGGGTTATGCTCAGAATGTTTGAAGACCGATGAGGCTGTTGAATCTAGATATGAGTGAATCAGGAGTTGCAGATGAATAACAAAATATTCAATGAACTAAAAAGGATAAGATCTAATGCACTAGGTCATCTCTCCAGCCCCTGATAATGCATCTTTAATTGGTTATTTATTTATTTTTGAGGTATAATCTTTTCTGTATAGCTGACAATGGCCTTGATCTCACTATACATATTTGACTGGCCTTTAACTTAAAACTCTCCCGTATCTACCTTCCAAAGTCTGTACCACTGTACCAGTAAGTATAGTGCCATTTTATTTCAGCATTATCGGTGCTTAGAATGAATGTTTGGTAATTTACCTTGTTATTTGTCACCATAGAAAGTGCTCAAGTCTATTTTTAATTCACAACTAATTCAAGCTAGGTCATTAAGTAATTTTAAAATTCTAAGTGGTCCTTTGTTCAATCCTAAATGTTCTGGGTGTAGATATGACAAGAGCTGGTTTGAAAAGATTGGGTGAGAATTTGAGAGCCTCAGAGTTATTCTCTGCCGTGAGATGGATCCTGAGGGGTTGACTCTGGATGCTGCTATCAGCTAAGTTTGCAAGCCCTTCCTTAAAGGGAAGTAGGAACAGCAACAGTGGGTGCCCATGTCTATATACTATGTGGTATGTGAATATAGGCACACTCTCTTCCTGGCCATAGACCTATTTGTATATATTCTTTATACCCATTTGCTTCCTATATACCAGTGTTTCTTCTATTAGGCCCTTGGCTAAACCATCTGCGCAATTTGTGCCACAGTATAGAAGTCTGAATACAACCTGATCTAGCCTACTTTTTAAAGCAGGGATTGTGAGCAATCAATACCTTCCTCTGGACTCTGCTTGCTGGGAGGATTTCCTCATGTGACTATCTCTTTGATCTTCTGCAGTCCATTTCTCCTGTCACATCCTATCATGCTGCACCTTCCACCTGGCAGGCTCAAGCTTGAGACTTCAGATTATAGAGAACGTTTCAATGAGATCAGAACTGTGAACTGAGCTGAGGGAGCACATCAGTGTAAGTGAGAGACTGGGGATATCAGACACTTAATTCACCCAGTTTACATAAGTCCTTCAGTTTGCCCCATCCTTATCTCAATTTACCATTTTCCATCAGATGATAACTGGCTGCTTTGCATGCCTAAATTTATCTTGTTGAACCTGACCCAACATGTGATACGTGGATCCACTTACAGTCATAGCCTCACCCGTGTTTCAGGAGCTAATTTGTGAAAGGAAATTGTTCACAATATTTTTTTAATGCAGAAGTCTAGTTCTTCCTTCAGAGTTGTATTGGCCTGAAACTCAATACCTCTTCACACTTTCTAGAGACCTGTACTGGCATCTAGACTTGCCAGATAATTGCATGGGTATCTTTGGATCTTAGAGCTACAGGGCACAGGGTCCAAGTGGTATGACAGCTTAAAACAATTCCTGCCCTTGCTCTTGGACCTTTTCAAGCTGAAAGCCTTGAATTTTATTTGATAATTTTTCCAGTTGTATCCTTTACCTCTAAGTGCTTTCATCTAACTATGTACCTCTTTCTCACTGAGCAAAGATATTTTGCATAACAAGTGCATCTTATTTTTGACTTTGGAGGAAGTAGCTTAGAATAATATTGATTGTACAACCTACCGTTCGTAATTTTGGCCTCAGATTCATGCCATATCTTAATTATTAAACTCCACATGATTATAAGATCAAGATAACTATATGTAGACTATTCCTATTGCCACAGGCTCTTAAAACTGTATAGCAATATAGGAAGGATTTAATATATACACAAATGCCAATATATACAAGTGAATATTTACTATTGTCTTTTCAAATAAAAGTTTAATGCTTTTGAAGATCTTCACTAATGCAGCTCATAGCTATGCTACTACTTGTTTAAAGGCTCATTGTTCAGGGTTGGACAGAAGGCTTATGGTTAAAAATGCAGCTTTTCCAGATGATAACAGTTTAGTACCTAACATGCACATCACACAGTTCACAACCTCCTGAAGGCCCACTTCCAGGGGGATCTGACCCCCTTTTATAGTCTTTATGGGCAGTGGTATAAACATGGTGAATATATATTCCTGCAGACACTCATACACACATAAAAAAGATTCCATTGTTTCCCATAGGATCGTGAATCCATGTGTTCTTTATAGAGTCCATGTAAGTGCTTTCAACCAAGCTATAAGAGAAATTAACTCTGAGTCCTTCATACTTGATAGTGGTGATAAACTGTATTTCACACCAAATAGCAGTAGAGGTGCTGCTGACTCTCTGTTTTGCAAATGGAATATTGGCAGAATCAGGACTTTACTGTAGTGCCTTCTTATCTTCTTCCTCAAAGAATGAGGTTGCAATTTGAGTGTCACAGGTGTTTGATATAACTCTTGTGAGATATGTGGTGTGTAATAATGTAATAAATAATGCCACTATGGGGATCAGTATGAAGACACTCACAAAATTAAAAGTAGGGCTGTCATAGGAGGCAAGGAATGCTGTTAGGAATGCAAGTCGTTATACTGAGGTGAGACCCATGCATCCATGATAACTTCAGTACCATTCACAATGACCGGGGTGTGGAATTGGGCCAGGTTTCTATCAACAGACAAATGGATAAAGAAAACATAGGATAGAATGAAGTTTTATTCAGTCACAAAGAACAAAATCATGTCTTTTGTAGGAAAATATATGTAATTGTAGATCACAATATGAAGGGAAATAAGCCGGACTCAGAGACCTACTTTGTGTGTGTGTGTGTGTGTGTGTGTGTGTGTGTGTGTGTGTGTGTGTGTGTGTAGATAGAGACTGGGGAGGAGAATAGTCAAAGTAGCCAAGAGTGTAATGGGATAATGATGAACAAACTACAGCACATACATGAAAAAAATCTGTGAAACCCATTGCTTTGCCCAGTCAATCTAAACTCTAAGCTAATAAAAAATTTAAAAAATAATGATGTTGATGGATGTGTCCACAGATCCATTGAGCTCACGCAGATGAGGTGTTGCACTAATTTTTTTTCCCTTTTCCCTTCTTGAGAGGTTCGTGCCCATACCCTCTGAGGCTCTAGGGCTCACAGACTAACATTTTTAGTTTGGGGTCGTACTGTTTATGACATTTGGGAGGGAGTGACTTACAAAGAAACAGCTTCTCATGACCCGCACATCACTGAAGCCCTGGTCACAATCTCCATTATTGTTCCCGTGTGCCCCATGGACTGGGTCTTACCCCATGGTCTCAGTTCCTCATCTCACCCTCCATGCCATTTGTTCCCGTGTTCCAAAATGACCACCCTGCTAACTCTCCATCTGTCCACGCCCCATCTCACAGTGGCTCGACTGACTCCACAGTGGCTCTGCCAACCCTCCATGACGGCTTGGCTCCACCGCTCTCCCTAGGGTTCCCTGCAGTGCCCACTGTGGCCCACAATTGCCCATGCTTATCAGACGAGTATTTTCCAGGCCACATGAGGTATAGCCAAAGTCTCTGTCAGATAATATCAATAAAGGGCAGGGGCTGCTGCATTGTGTATGATCCACTGTCAGGATCAACTCTGACTCTAAACAGCAGATGAGGATATTTTCTGTGCTCCAGAGTCTAGTTCTCTGTTAAACTGCTGTAAATTCTTTACTGAAGTTTTGGTGAATATTAATAGCTCAGATTGTGCTTAGTATAACATTATGAGGTCTTTGTTTCAAGCAATACAACTGATACCAAGTGATATTTATTCATAATACTGTTTATATGTAAATAAAAGCAGGAATCAATGATTTTCTCTTTCAGTAGTTAGTACTAATATTTGGGGTTTACCTCCATTCCATGCAGTTTCCCCACACATCTAGTAACAACGTCCATGACACATCTCTCAGCCGAAGGCACCTATGTCATCCTGTTTTCTTCTGTACTTTTTCTTTTTTAATATATATATATTACAGCGTTGGGTATTTCATACAATAAATCCTAATCATATTTAGACCCCTCCCTCATCCACACTTCTGCATAGCCTGCCCCCACTGGATTTCATGCATTCTGTCACATGTGGTAAAGCTGATCCAGTCAAACTTTTGTATCTAGATGCCCCTTGATGCAAGTTCATACACAGGAGTCTAGTCATCCTATCTAAAGTGACTCTCTTAAAGATCAGCTCTAATTCACCTAGCAATAATCAGTTGTCAAAAGTTCCTCAGCTACAGTTGGGGCCTGTTGCCTACTTTCTCAGTTCTATGCTGGGTTTTTGACTGATTAAGTCAGCAAGGGTCTTGTACATGCTATCGCCATTACTGCAGATTCATATGAACAAGTTTCCAGAACAGCCTCTGTTTCCTTATGGTCATACACCAACCCTGGCTCTTACAACCTTTCTTCCTTTCTTCTGAAATGGTCCCTGAGTCATGGGTGGGTGATGGTCAATATAGGAGTCCCATTAAAGGACACACACTCTGCACTCTCTTTTTTAAAATAATATTTTATTATTTTTTATTTTATGTATAGGAGTGTATTACCTACATGTATGTGAGTGCATCCGTGTCATGCAATGCCGCAGAGGTCAGAAGAGGGCTTCGGATTCCCCTGGAACTGGAGTTAAGGATGGTTTGTAGCCACCGTGTGGGTGCTGGGAATCGAACCTGGGTCCTCTGCAAGTGCAGTCAGTGCTCTTAACCGCTGAGCCGTCTCTCCAGCCCCACGCTGCAGTCTCTTGTTCTCCATACTTTGGCCAGTTGTGGCCTTCTGTGTGCATGGCACTCTGTTGCATGAGGAAGCTTCCTGGTGAGAGTTGAGAGATGCACTAGTATTCTCTCCACCCGCTGCTCCACTGTGTTCCGTGAGCCGTCGGCACTGAGGTTCCACTGTAGATGGTCACATAGGGCTGGGCGCTTCTGTGTTTTTCAACATTCTGCAGTCAGGTTCAGTTTCTCCTCTTCACATGAGCTGTCACTGAACCTCCAGCTTCAGAAAAAGGCTGGAATCATCATGTCTTAGGACCATCTCCAACAATTCCAGCAAGAGCTTCCATCCAGGCCTCTGCTTATCTATGAACTGTCTCCTCAAATCTACACCGATTCGCATCTATTGTGTTTCTTCTACTTGTGTTTAGTTCATTTCAAAGAATTTTGTAATAAGTAACTTAATGCCTCCATGTGCCCGGTGTTAATTTATTAACTCTTAGCCCATAACTGAACCCTATTTGCATTGATTATTAGGCATATAGCTGTTATCAGGAACAAAAATCCTTATTGGAGCTTGAGGCAGTAAACATTTCTTTCTGGTCAGGCGGTAGCGAGCCAGAAGCTGTCCACTCGCAGGTGCTGATGTGCTTCTTACCATCCTGATTTTGAAGTGGGGCAGCAGAAGCATACCCACAAACACAGTGTTTGGCTTCCAGCAAATTCTGCTTGCCAATCCCGCACCATGGTTTCTTACCTGCCAGCCGCAGCCTTCTGGTATCCTGGCAAGAAAGTTTTGATTATCGGATTTTATGTGCCATTTCTCAGCCAGCTCTGTCAAAGGACAATCCAGGTGGCTATCTGTACTGTCTCATTGGCTTCTTATTTGACAAGCCACAGCTGTGAATAGTCTGTCCTGAGAACCCAGAAATACCTTTACCAAGAATGGACAATAGCCACAGCATCTCTAAATTCAATGTTGCCTTTCCACAGATGGTCTGTGTCAAGTTCATTTCTTCATTGTGTATATTGTACGAGTCCCAAGATATCTTATAAGATGTCATTTTTTTAATTCTTTGGAATGTATTCTCCTTCTCTTCACTGATGATATTTCATAATAAATATTCTATGCTCAAATTACTAATGTTAACGTTTTTACATGCATCCTCATGGATTCTACCATATAGAAATACCAAAAGTTTTGAGAGATAAATTGTGAGAAGGAATTTTGGAGTCAGTACAGTCTGGATATTTTGCCAATAGAATGTGGAAATCTCCAAAGTTGGTCCACAAGTCTAATCATCAGTTTGAAGTCTCCTGACTCTACTTTCTTCCAATTACTCGCCTTGCCTCTTTTTGGCTTTTATCATCCTGGCAAACATACAGTTACATCTATGTAGGGATTCAACTTTTATTTACAGTAATGCTAATGAGGCTGAATGCCTTTCATGTGCTTATTGGCAATGTGACATATCCTTTCAAATATTTCCTATTCAAATACTTTTCCCACTGACTTGGCTGTTCTTTCTTTCTTTCTTTCTTTTACCAATTTATAAGACTTTTTATGTATTCCATAAACTGTACTTTATTGGAGGTATTTACTGTAATTAGTTTTCTTTCAGTCTCTGGAGATACAATTCAGAACAATATGAAAACTGAGAAACTAATAAATAAGTATTAGATTGGATTCATAGGACAGAACACGCACACACACACACACACACACACACACACACACACACACACACACATTGTAAAACTGTAGTTTGAAAGGAAAATGATTGACCTGAGCTTGAGGTATATGACGTTTTTCAACTGGGAAGCTACAACTTGTGAAGATGCCAAATCTTCCCAACATTACCTACAAACTTAATAATAAAATCTCAATCAAGGTAGCATCAGGTCTACTTTGAAAACTGAAAATCTAATTACAAACTTCATATGGAAATATGCTAGTCTTGATGAAGGGTTTACTTGGCCACACAGGGAAAGTTATTCTGAAGCATTGCTAATTTATACAGTGTGATCTTATCACAAGTATATCCAAGTAGAGCTACAAAAACAATAAAGCTTTTAATGACTGAACTAGCATGCTTTCCCTCAGAGTAGCTTAAGATAATTGGTTTGAGATTCTTAACCTCTGTTTATACAAAAATATTTTATCTACAAACTTCTTCCAAATTCAGAGCTTGTGTTGGCATCTTATATTACTGCCTCTTTGATTCTGTGAATCCCGCCCCCAATAGCATTCATTTAAGGATGTTTTGAATAGTTCTTTGCATGCAACTTTGATTCACAGCGAGGAGTTCCCCTTGAAGTCTCCTGTATAATATTTATCCTTACAGGCATTTCCATGCAGTTTATTTCTCAAATTGCTCCAAGATAGAATCTAGCAGGTCAATGTACAAACCATAGTATATCCCCTCTACTTTCTTGTACATAAATTAATTCTGTTTTTCAAGTCCCAAAAGTGATAGCTTGTCAGAAATTAAATTTAGTATCTATTGTTTAGTGTAGTAATTGTGGTCTTGGTTGAGAGAGGGAGGCTATTTCATCTGATTAGCAGTGCCCCTACTAAAAAAGGATAGCGTTGACAGACCTGTGTGTTTTCAAAGAAAGGCATATTTAACTTCCAACTGCTAGTTTTATAGAGAATATTATTGTCTATTCACAGAACACAGCAAGAACCACTGTTAACAACATGCTTGCTTTGAAGACATTGTTCAGCTTTTGAGCTTATTGAAAAGATCAGGCCACTTTTGAATAGCATTCCCAACAGGAAAAATTGAAAACACTTTGCAACTATCATTCCCATACATGTTTAATTTGATCATGTTTTTCTTCCATGCTGAGTAACATGATTAATATTAAAATATACAATAATTTTCTATAATTTTAGCCAATATACTGCTCAAATGATGTCAGAAGCATGTATTTTTTTAAACATGCTACATTTGTACCTGCCTACATTTTCTTTTACTTGTTCATATTAGTAAATTTTAAGTTTTTTTCTGTAAATCTAGCATAGGAAATGTGATGGGAGATGAGCTCTTCCATATTGCTTAAAAAGCGAAGAGTGTTTTGGACAATATTAGAATCTATATTTGATTGATTGACTCTTAGTTTACAAGTAAAAACGATTATAATCCATGCAATTATTTTACATTTGGATTAAGAGATCTGTGTGAAAGGAAAGGTTAGTGACAAACTCCCCCAGTTGATGATTCAGTCAAACTGTGTTTCAGCTGTTACAGGCTGAGATATTTTTATTCTTAGGAAGCTGGCAAAGACTGATCAAAGCAGAAATGGATAACACTTTGCCCTTCCAGTGTGACTTGTATACGGTACCTAATCAAGGTGGTTGTGCAAGTTCCTAGCCATTTCAACGTAGTGTGGGAATTCCTTCCTGGGAATTATATACTCTGAGGTTCCTCTGTGAACTAAAAGGATGTAGGCCAGGCTTCATGAAAATCTTATAGATTTCTTTGGCAATTCTGTTTCCTACCTGGTGCAATAAACTTTTGCACTCCTCCATAAATTTAAGCATCTCCCTTTCAGAGAATGTGCAAGAAAAATTTTTATAAATACAGTATAGAATCATCTTTCAAATCACAGCAAATAGAGTCAGAAACACATAATTGAAAACAGAATTCCATGCTTTTATCTACTAAAGTAAATTTGGATGAAACATCAGAGTGACACTAATCAGTGTAGACACCCTTGATTCCCATTAAATATTAAATATTTAAATCCATATTAAACCTTTCCATTTTATCATTCAGAAGGAGTAAAGTTAGTCCTTATTTAAATATTGCTGTGGTTTACAAATGTAATCTCGCCTTCACATATCCATCTCTGTATTACAAGTTCTACATGATAGTGCCTAGAAGTCCACACCACAGAGTGCTAAAAGCTCAGAAAACCCAGGAAGCCCAGCAGGGGACATGGCTCAGTGGATAAAGCAGCTGCTGCAGGATGTAAAGACATGAGTTGGATCCCTAGAACCTGTGTAAAGCTGGAAGCAGGCGTTCATGTCTGTAATCCCAGCACTCCTCAGGTGAAATACGCTGGGTCAGCTGGCTGGCACGGCAAATGGAGCAGTAAGTCATCCTGTCTGAAATAGGACGGTGACTGAAGTCCTTTCCCAGGGTTGTCCTCTCACTTCAAGGTGCATGTTATGGGGCCAGGCACGATGGCTCACTTGAATCTTTAATCCCAGCACTCAAAGGGTAGAGGCAGATGGATCTCTGTGAGATCCAGAATAGCCTAGACCACCTACTGAGTTCCAGGGCCGCTGGGGCTACTGGGAGATTGATCGTGGCTCAAAAAACAAAACAAAGCAAAAGATTCATGCTGTGGCACAGGAACTCTCTTACAGGAACAAACATGCATACTACACACACACACACACACACACACACACACACACACTCATACATACAATAAAAAATAAATAAAATAATGAAGTTCCATCGTGTAACAACACATAACATTTATTAATCCTCTTTCAAGCTCTTCTTGCAGATTATTCCTTATTTTTTATTACATTGCGTGTGTGTGTGTGTGTATGCACCTGTGCCACACTATGTATGCAGAGTGTCAGAGAACAATGTTCAGAAGTCTTATCTCTCCATCTTTCACGTGGGTCACAGCTATCTTACTCAGTTTGTCATGTTCGGCCCCTAGGCTCCTATCTGCTGAGTCATCTCACCAGCCCTGCATTATTCTTTGTATTAGTTATTTAGCACTTGATTCTTATCAACTAATCATATTATTACTGTACTTTTCATCATTCCTAACTTTGAAAATGTCTAATGGGTTATTTTTTTCTCCAAATCTTACGTCATTCTTATGGAGGATAAGCTCAAGTTCTTATTTTGAATCAAACTTCTCCCCAAAATGCTGTACTTCTGGCAGGGATATGTTATGTGAATGGTTTAAATATCATGTGGATATATTAAAGTAGCATAGCTTTTATTGAATTGAACTGATAGTAAATCTATTGAAGGTAATGCCATTCTTGGTGCTGTTTTAGCTTAATATGGCTGAACAAACAGGGTGAGCCATTCAGGGATAGTGAGTTTCAAATGAATTTGTTTTCTATTGAATAGAATTTGAAGTTTATGAGCATTGCACCAGTGAGGGATATAAAGACTGAATAAAAGAATGAAATAAAACACATTTATTTACTCACAGAGTTAGGATTTCATCATAGCTACATGAGAAAAGGCAAACTGCTTTCTTTAACTGAAAAGTAATAATACCAGTCGGCTGACGAGATACTACAACAGTTAAGAGTGTACACTGCTCTTATATTAAATCTGAATTCAGTTTCAAGCACCCACCTCATGTGACTCACAATCACCTGTAACTCCAGCTCCAGGAGATCTGACACCCTCTTCTGGATATGGGGGAATATACAACCACGTGCATACACATGCATCCATGTGCACCCTTGCACAGACACACATACATAATTAAAACTAAAATAAATGTTTTGGAAATCAGTCACTTTTTCCTTGATCTGTCTTCTAAACAATGTGTTTCATGGTCAATGAAATATATGTCTCAGGAGCTGGAAAGATGGCTCAGATCTTAAGAACACTGGTTGTTCTTGCAGAAGACCCGGGTTCGAATCCCAGCACCCATATGGCAGCTAACAACTGTCTGTAACTCTAGTCCCAGGGGATCCAACAGCCTCTTCTGACCTCCATGGGCATTGCACGACACGGGTGCACTTACCTACATGCAGGTAATACACGCATACACATAAACAAATAAATAAAATTTTTTTAAAAAGTATGTGTCTCAGATTGAAGCTTCCCAGTATACCTGTTTCAAATAAATAAATTTTTTTTAAAAAGTATGTGTCTCAGATTGAAGCTTCCCAGTATACCTGTTTGGGCCTGTGAAAAAGAGTTAGGATGAATATATATATCATGCATTCCAAAATTCTATCATGGAGCATTGAAACTTTTAGCTATTATGAATAGAGTCTCCAGTACTGGGTTGTGGCTCTGTGGTCAAATGCTTGCTTTACATGCCCAAGACCTTGAGTTCAATATCAGCATGAGTTGAGTGGGGATTCCATGGATACTGAAGTCTTTTATTTGCAGTCACTCAGTTATTAGATATTGTTTGGGATTCATTATGATACTGTGCTTTATACATTCACTTATATGCTTATTTAATAGTTTAATATGCATATGTATTCTTAACAATAAGAATAATTTTCACTTTAAATTTGCTGAAATGCATATATTTCTTTGCTTATCAATCAATAGGACTCAGTTTTTATTTATGCAATAAACATTTTTCCAAAAACTTAGAATCTAGTAATGAATAAAAGACAAGCTTCACTCTGATCCAGTCTTTGTAGGGTTGTTGATTACCCGAAATGTCTCAGATGTTGATATATGAGGAGGTGAAACTAGTCAATCTGCTTAGTCTTATATTATTTAGACATTGCCACCCACAAATATGAATTATTTTAATCATCATACAAGTATGGTATTTGGTAGGTTAAAATGCACCTGGTGATTATTAATATATGCATTTCACACCTCGTATTTGTGAGTAAAATTCACAAGTAGTCAAGAACACTGTATCTTTCCACTAACATCTACCCTGTATGAGAAGACAAGAAGTCCAAATCAGATGACAGATGGGCAGGAAGACTGATGGGGGAGTCCATCAAGACAGACTCATTGGTATGCACACACGAGTTTGTGCTCATGTACCCCACAAGCTCATTGCACAGGCACAGAAATTAGAAAGTTAGGAACTGTCTTAGGCAGAGAACACGCCACTCCTCCCAACAGGAGTGCTGGCTTAAGACACATCATTTCAAGAGAGTTGCAATTCCATTCCTTCAAGCAGATTGCTGACAGATGTAACCGTAAGAGATGGATTCAGCCCAAACGTTTCAAGAAAACTGTCACTTGTATATTATTTAGCACCTTCTGGAGGGACGGAGAAAACACCAGCTGAATAAAGGTTCAGGGCATGAACAAGAGGCGAGATAGAGCGAACCCTCTAACATCACCCTCTGGAAACTGCAATTGACAAGAAAGCAGGGTGTTCTGTGAGCAGAGTAGGAGGTGTTTTCAAAAAATATTTTTTAAACTTTAGATTTTTAGTTAGCTATAAAGTTTGATTCTATTCTGTGAAAGTGAAACACAGAATAATAGAGTAATTGAACTACCAAAGAATCATAAAACATTAAAAATAAGCCATAATTCAATGAAGACTTCAAATTCTCAGTTTTGTTGCAACAATGGATAAAAGTGCAATTAGCAACTTTAATGAATCAATAGGTTACTTTAAATTTTCTTTGGATCGATTGATACTTCGTTCTTCCTTTGTGACAAGTATGCTTGACCCATATTTGAAATATCTTTGACAACTTAGTATTTTGCTTTGGCAAAACTTATTAGCTATTTGAAAACTGTGGGCAGGAAAATGAGCCTGGATCTTGATAATTAGCCTGAGAAGAATGCTCAGCATAAAATTCCTAGACGAGGATTTAGTCACAGAAATCTTACTGAGTTCTAGAGTGTGAAACAAAGGAGAGAGTTTGCCTGTTACAAACCAAATCTAAGGCTCACAGGGTGCTGGTGAATGTCTGTAATCTCCTCTCTCAGGAGGTTAAAGCTGGCAGATTCTGAATTTCTTATGATTTCTAACAGGGTTTATCTACATCCAAAGCTAGCATCCTAAGATGTTCATGCTTTACAAATTTTAAACAAAATTAGAGTCACACAAAATTGATCATTTTTAAAATGTAAAATTCATGAAAGTAGGTACAGTCACAGTAGTATACAAGTAAAATCTTTATGAACAGTCAAAATGGTTTCGTAACTCCTAAAGAAGCCCCATATTGATTAACCATCATTCACCCATCCTGCTCTTTCACTCCTCTGGTTACCGTCAACTTTGTTCTGTGCCCATAAGTTTATCTCATCTGGATATTCAATAGCGGAGGTTTTTTGTTTGTTTGTTTTTTGTTTCTGCCTTTGCGTGCTTTTGAGCCCCAGTCATGTAGCAGTATGTATGGACACACCTGTTTTCTAACTGAATATTGCTTCATATGTACATGTTTACATGCAAATTATTTGCCACATTTTATTTGCCCCTTCACTTGGTGGAGGCCTTAGTGCTGGTTCTGCTTTTTGACTAGGTCCTGCTGTGAACATTTGTGTTCAAGTATTTTTTGAGAACTAACGTGTAGTTCTTTGTAAGGATCTATCCAGAGTGTAACTGTTCATGTGTTCCAATTTTTCATGAACCACCAGATGATTTGTACAATATTTGCATCGTTTGATACATTATCAACAATGTACAAGTCTTTACATCTCCCCACACCTTCACAAGGCTCGGTTTTCTGTGATAGTGTTGCTTTAACTATCCTAATGCTTTTACAAAACTGGCATTTGCTAATGGCTAATGAGGACCTTCGTTGTATTTTCTTGTGGGCATTTTGCATGTGTTTATTGGAATGTTTTGGTTCACATCCTTGATCTATTTTGTTGTTGGCCATGATACTGTTAGGGATTGAACCACAGGCCTTGTACATAATGAACACGTGCTCTTTCACTGAGTAATACTCTGGTAAATTTGTCTGATTTTCATCCAGTGGGTTTTTTGGTTGACTTTTTTCTTATTGGGCTGTAAGGATTTTTTATGAATGCAGATAATAGACCCTTATATGAAAATATTCTTTATATATCAGGTTTTATTTCTCTTTCTTGGTAATAACCTTCAAGTAATAAAACTTAGTTCTGATAAATTCAAATTTGTCTGTTTTCTTTGTGGTTGTGCTTTTGATGTCACATCAACAAATTGGACTAAATCCAGGTTTAACCCCATATTTTCTTTTAAGATTTTTAACATTTTGTTCTTACACATAAATTACTACAGTAGATAAATATAGAGGCAGGGTGGGCTTGGCCAGTTTCTACCTGAAGTAGACACGGCTGTAGGCTTGAGAGGATAACAAGAGAATGGATAGGAAAGTGTGACTTGCTAGGTTGAACTAGGCAAAAGCTGGCTTGAACTAAATCATAAGGAATGGGAAAGTGAACTGATTGAACTAATATTGCCATCGAGATGTCGGTGAGAGGAGAGATTTGACAATTTCCCTTCTGTAGAACTGACTTCCTGATGTGACTTGGAAGAAAGACTTCATTACAAAGTCTAGACTATAAAGTTCATCCGCCAAAGAATTCTTCCTCAAAGTAAGTTCAAAATGAAATACTTTCTCCTCAGCCCACAGACCCAAGAGTCACTTATCTTAGAATAAGGGTTTGGAATAGATGAGACATCTTGTTATCAGCAGATTTAATACAGAAGGCAGGCAGACCAACCAGGGTCATTTAAATTCTATGCTCATTTCTCACCGACAGTAATGTTTGGTGGAACCGTCAATGGTTTACGAAAGCAGAATCATGCTCATATTGTCAAATTATTTCATTCCAGTGGTTTTGACAAGTATTTTTTTCTTTAAAAATTAAAGCTATTTGACAGCTATTTTCTCAATGACTATTTCTATATAGGTAATGTTTGAAGGTAGAACTAAAGATTTATCCACTGAATATAAATAGTAATAATCATAAACCAAGACCATCCCTATGCAAAATTGAGTCTTTCCTAAATATCTTCTTCTCAGCCAAGTTTCCCAGAATTACCTTCTAACCTGTCCTCTATAGTCATATAGATATTATTCATTCCATTCTCTGTTTTTTAGCATAAAAGATCACTAACACATATTCTATTTTATGAGTATCTTGTGATTTGTTTTCTTTATAATAATAGGGATCAGTCTCATGGGATCACAATAATTTGCTTTGCTAATTTCTGTATCCCTAGATCCCACAGGAGCCTTCAAATCAAGTTGATATTCTACAGAAATTATTAGGTTTATGCATGTTTTTAGTAAAATTGTTTCTCTTGCTTCTCATTGGGAAATAGTTGTTCATTCACAAAGTCAAACAATTGCACAGATGTGCTCTGTGCTCTCCATCTATTGTGGTGGCTTGCATTAAACTGCCTCTATAGGCTCCCCGTGTTTGAGCATTTGGTCCCCAGTTGGTGGCACTGTTTGTGGATGTTTAGGACATGCAGCCTTGATGGAAGAAGTGGGCCAACGGGGCAAGCTTTGATTCTTTACAGCCTGATCCCGCTTCCAGTTTGTTTCTCTGCCTCTGGTGTTGCTAGAAGATGTTAGCTATCACCAGCTTTCAGGTCTGGCTGCCCCTTGCCAGGCCACCCCATCCATGATCGACTCTTATTCCTCTCGAATGTAAAGCAAATCCAGTGAACTCTTCCTTATATAATTTACCTTCATCATGGTGTTTTAAAACACCAATGGAAAAGTGTATTAGTGATAGAAACACTGACCCAAACAGTTTATAGAAGGAAGAGTTTATTTGAGCTTATGGTTCCAGGGGAATTACAGTCCATCATGGCAGGGAGGCATGGTGGCTGGAGGTGGCTGGAGCAGGAGCAGCAGAAGCTAAGCCCTACATCTTCCAGCAGGTATGGGAAACAGGAGAGTGACTGGAGATCTGGCAAGACTCTCTAAGCCCACCCCCAGTAACATGCTTCCTCCAGCATGGACACACCTAAGACCTCCCAAAACAGTGCCACCATCTGGGGACAAAATATCCCAATACTTGGAGCCTATGGGGGATATTCTCATTCAAACCACCACAAAAAGTAACTAATGCACACAATGGTTGGTTCATCATGAATAATTACAGCACAGTATTATAAACCAGGAAACAGACATTAGTATACTATATGTGCATACTTCATTTTATTTAATCATATGTGTAGACTTTTCTAACCAACACTGCAACCAAGTGACAGAACTGCTCCATCACTACATATCTCCCTCAAGCGCCTCATTTCTCCATTCTCCCTCCCCATGACACCATCCACAGCCTAGTACAACCACTAGTGGGTTTTCTTATCCATAACTTTGTCATTTCAAGAATAGTACACCCATGGAGACACTCCATAGGTAACTATCTGTAAATGACTTTTCTCACTCATGTAATGGCCTTGAAATTCTTCTAAATTGTTAATTGATTCATTTGTTTATTTTTATTTAATTTATGCATGTGTGTATGTGTTGGGTATGTCTGTGTGGCTAACTGCACATTTGTGTGGGGACCATGAATGCTGGAATAGGGTGTTGAATCCCCTGGAACTGGGGAGACAGGTGGCTGTGAGCCACCTGATATGGGAAGGCTGCAAGCACTCCTAACTGCTAAGCTAACTCTTCTGTGTTATTCATTTATATTCATTTATACTAATGAGTTTTATGTTATAACTCAGACATAATTTTTTAGCCATTTATCAGTTGAAAGTATTATTTTCAGATTTTGACTTGTATATTTAAAGCTATTGTGAACATTTGTTTAAAGATCATGGTGATGGAGGTTTTCTTCAACTTTGAGCCATATGGTAAGTATATGATTAGTGGTTTTTAAATTCTTGTTATTCTTTTATTTTAATTTTATGTCTGTGTTTTACAAGCATGTATGTAAGTGACCCATGCTTGCAGTATCTACAGAGGCCAGAAGACGGCATGAATCCCCTGGGTTCTGGGAAATGAACCCATGTCCTCCTCAACAGCAGCCAGTGCTCTTAATTGCTGAGACAACTCTTCAGCTCCCATGATCAGTGCTTTAAGGAAAGTGTAAAATTATTTTTCCCATGGTTGATCCATTTTGTATCCCTTATGCAACTTAAACCAAAGGTCGAGCTTGGTGATGACCCTCTGCATTTACCGCTGTCATTTATTTTATTCTTGATTAGATCAGACATATAGCAGCATCTCATCATACTTCCAATTTGAATTTCTCTAATGGATATTAATTATGAACATGTTCTCACATGATCACATGCCATTTATACACCCTCAGTCAACATGTGTCTTGGGGACCTTCAGTTATTTTGCAATCATTTTCGTTTGTGTTCTTTGTGTACTTGAGATACGAGTATTTTGCTAGTTGTACAGTGTTTGGTGCACATCTGGAGTATCTCCCACAAGCTCACATTTTAAATAGTTGTTCTCAAGATGGAGGTACAATTTTTAGAAGCTGTTGAACTTTTAGGAGGTGGTGTCTAGACAGCAAGGACAGATCACTAAAGGTGAGCTTTCGAATGCTACTGCCTGACCTCAGGGCCTGGCCGCCTCTCTCTCCTTGATCGCCAGCTTGATATAAAGATTCCTTACTACGTGCTTCCATCATGTTGGGCAGAGCTGGCACTGCAACCAGGCCTTCCAGCTACAGCCTAAAACCTCACAAAACAACACACGTAAACACACCTTCCTGCCCTCGAGTCATTTTTGACAGGTGTTTTGTTTGTATCAATACCAAACTGACATGTACATAGCTTGCAAATTAAAAAAAATATATAATTCATACATTAATACAATGATATGTCATTATAAGTAGCCGCCCTCGAGTCATTTTTGACAGGTGTTTTGTTTGTATCAATATCAAACTGACATGTACATAGCTTGCAAATTAAAAAAATATATAATTCATACATTAATACAATGATATGTCATTATAAGTAGCCCCTCATATCACCTGAACATACCCCTGCCATATTCATATGATTTTTCTTTTCCTTTGATAACACACTAAATCCAGTTACAGTTGTCCATATGTGCATGGGTGTGGAGACATCCACTGGATCCTACTAGTTATGACACCAGTAGACCCATCTGGCCTGGCAAGTCAGGATTACAGGATGCAGAGTCAAGCACTGGATAAGAGCATCTGTGTCTTTTCTTCCCTTGAAGGCTACGCAGCAGCTTTTGGCACTTTGAGAGCTAGCTGACAGGGCAAAAGTTTGCTTGTCAGTTTGAGCTTGGTTTCCTTATGTCCCACAGCCAAAATATGTAGTGTCTTAGTGTCGTCAGCTATTGCTGATCTTACAATGTATTTTTAGTCCATAACCAAGGGCAATGACAATAGCTTGTGTTGTTTGTGAAGACTTCTGGGTCCCCCTTTGATCAACCTTATAGGGATGTTTCCTATGTATTGAACTCTGATTTTCATTTAATAACCCATGTCTTGTGGGAGCAGCATGGTCTACAGGTCATTCCATCGAACTCATTATTGTTGCTGTTATTAAGTTGTATTTTGAAAGTATCTTAATGACTAGTGGATTTCCATAAAGCTTTTTCAAACATCCTTGGTTTTGTTTGATTGACTCACTACCTCACCTCCTCTCCCACCAACTCAGCCCCATGCCTGCTTAACACTTTACCCTCAGTATTCCCCCTCTCTGTTCTTTTCACATGGGTTCTTTTATTCCCTTCACATATGTTTTTAAGTTGGGTTGTGATATAGAAGGCATTTCCCACCCCTCCTTTCAGTTAGGTGCCTCCTCACCCTTTGATTCTCCCCATTCTACACCACTTGAACTTTTTAAGCCTTTCCATCCCCAGTCTTTCCCTTCACTACTTCATTTTACCTGTAATTTACTATCTTTCCTCCCTCAATGTGCCCCCCATAAATGACTTCTTTCTACTTCCCAGATGAATAACTTCTGTGCATATACAAACAGTCTTCATATCCCACAGAGACACATTGCTGCTTTATTCATAATAGCTAGAAAATGGAAAAATTGGGAATGAGGTAACTCAAGCCAAGAAAAACAAATGTAGCCTGTTCTCTTTCATATGTGAATCCCAGCGTCAAGTATTTTGTATTGTATATTTAACCTAGTTTGTAAATATTTATCCCAGTTTTCCCTTAACAAAAAATACTTCATAGGAGAAATGATCAAGTGTAACACTTATTTTTTCTTTACTAGATTGTGGTTTCTGTGACATGATTATAATTCTTCACCAGAATCTTGAGTTCTAAATTCTTATTCCTGTATTTTGTTTTCAAAAAATACTGAAATTATGTGCCACAATCATGTAGTAATTTCTTCTAGTTAAAACTTTTTGTCTTGGAGAGAAGCTCAGGAAGGTTCCAACTCAAAGGCTTCAGGAAGTCCCTGAAACTTACCATATTCCCTAGGCTTCCCTCTCCCCAAGCTTATATAAGACATAAGGACTGCTGAGAAACACTCTCAGATCAGAGCAGCTGCCCAGAGGAGGCTCAGACCAGCTGAATTTCTGGGAAGAAGATGCTCAGGTCACCCATCTGCCCAGAAGTTCAGAACAAGAGAGTCACAGGAAAAGGCAAGGACCAGCTCAAGTTCTGGAAGGGACACCCTCGAACCTGTTGAGTGGCCTGCAAGCCATGAAGAGCACTCCAGCATCGCTGGGGTGTACTTGGGTGAGCAGCTGCCTTTGAGTTATTTCTGCTCTTGTAAGAAACCAAACCCCTTACACATAATTTTCTAAGTAACTCATAAAACTCTTTTGTTCACCAAAGTGAACATTGGTTGTATCATATTTTGATGTGTCCTTTGTTTCTTATCTGGGGTTAGTACATGTTTGTTCATATCTCCCCAAGTATGGTATCATGAAACAAACACTTTCAGTTGTTTCTAATTTTTATTATGTTTAGTCTTCAAATTTGTAGGCATAGTACATCTTCAATATTTATATCACTTGATTCCATACACAATACACAGATTTAATCACTAAAGTCCTGTGGATTCTTAAAATCACATCTAAGTATTTCATCTTGGAATGATTATAAATAGGGTATGAATACATATGTGTACGTGTGTGTGTATGTGTGTGTGTGTGTTTGTGTGTACCAACAATGTTAGAGAGATTATGAAATTGAAATATGGGCTTGGGAGGAGTCAGAGGGGGAGAAATTATGTAAATACTGTACTCATGTGTGAAATCCTCAAAACAAAAAACTTTAAAAAGATAACGGAGGGGCTGGAGAGATGGCTTAGCAGTTAAGAGCACTGGCTTCTCTTGTAGAGGACCTAGGTTTGATGGCTAACAATCATCCTTAACTCCAGTTCCAGGGAATCTGACACCCTCTTCTGACCTCCTTAAGCACTGCATGACATGGGTGTGCTTACATACATGCAGATAATACACTTATACACATAAGAAAATAAATTAAAAAATAAAATATTTTATAAGATAAGGGTGTAGAACTCCATTGAGTAGATGTAGCACAGTTTCATTTACCACTTGTCAGTTGAGAGACATTTAGGTCGTTTTCATTTCTTAGCTATCATGAAGAGAGCAGCAATAAACATGGATATACAGGTATCTCTAGAGTATGATGAGTCCTTTGGGTATAAGCCAAGGAGTAGCATCACTGGATCATATGTAGGTTCATTTTTAGTTTTTTGAGGGTTCTCCACACTGCTTTCCATAGTGGTTGTACGAGTTTGCAGTCCCACCAGCAGTGAATGAGTGTTCCCCTTTCTCCACATCCTCTCCAGCATTTGCTGCCTTTTGTTATCCTGATCTTTGCCAATCCGACTGGGGTAAGATGGAATCTTAAAGTGATTTTTATCTGCATTTCTCTAATTACTAAGGATGTTGAGCACTTTTTAAGGTGCTTCTTAGCCATTTTTATTTCTTCATTTGAGAACTCTCTGTTTAGGTCTATTGCCCATCTTTTTATTGCATCATTTATTTTCTTATTTCTTTCTTGTTTGAGTTCTTTGTATATTCTGGATATTAATCCTCTTTCAGATGTGTAGCTGGTGAAGATCTTCTCCCACTCAGTGGGTTTCCTCTTCCCTTCCCTAGTTTCTTTTTCTCTACAAAACTTTGTAATTTAATGAGGTCCAACTGCCTGATTGTTGACTTTAGCACCTGAGGAGCTGGTATCTGGCTTAAAAAGTCCTTTCCTATTCCTAGGTCTTGGAGGGTGCTGTGTTCTATTCTAGCAGTTTCTGAGTTCCAGGTATTATATTGAGTTCTTTGATCCATTTGTATCTGACTTTTGTGGAGAGTGAAAGATAAGGATCAAGTTCCATTTTCTGCAGGTGGAGATCCAGTTTTGCCAGCACCACTTGTTGAAGATGCTGTCTTTCCCCCATTGTGTGTTCTTAGCTCCTTTGTCGAATACCAGGTGACTGAAATTATATGAACTCATGTTTGGGTCTTCTATTGTGTTCCATTGATCTATGTGTCTATTTTTGTGCCAGTACCATGCTGTTTTTATGAGTATAGCTCTGTAATATAATCTGAGATCTGCTATGGTGATCCCCCACCCCCACCCCAGCACTGTTACTTTTGCCCAAGATTATTTTGTCTATTCGGAGTCTTTTATGATTCCACATGAATTTTAGAATAATTTTATCAAGCTCTATGAAGAATGTCATGGGTATTTTGATTGGGATTGCATTGACAATATAAATGGCTTTTGGTAAGATGGTCATTTCCACAATACTGATTCTACCATGTGAGCGTGGTAGGTCTTTCCATCTCCTAGTGTCTTCTTCTATCTTTTTCTTTAGTTTTGAAATTTTCATTGGAGGATCTTTAATTTCTTTGGTTAGGTTTATTCCTAAGTATGTTTTTGAAGCTATCAAGACTGGGAGGGTTTCCTCGGGTGCTTTTTCTGATTGCTTGTTATTGGTATATAGAAAGGCTACTGAGTTTTGTAAGTTGATTTTGTATCCTGCCACTTTACTGAAAGTATTAATCAACTATAACAATTTTCTAGTGGAATTTTTTGGATCTCATGTATAATATATCATCTACAAATAGGAATAATTTGATCTCTTCTTTTCCGACTAGTACTCCTTTAAATTCCTTCTCTTGTCTTATTGCTCTAGCAAGAGTTTCAAGCACTATATTGAAAACCAGTGGAGATAGTGGACAACTCTGTATGGTTCCTAATTTTAATGGGAATCCTTCCAGTTTTTCTCCATTTAGGATGATGTTGGCTGTTGGCTTGTTGTATATAACTTTAATTATGTTGAGGTATGTTCCCTCCAAACCAATTCCTTTTAGGACTTTTAACATGAATGCATGTTGGATGTTCTCAAATGCCTTTTCTGCATCTATTGAGATGATGATGTGGTTTTTGTCTTTAAGTCCATTTATATGATTAATGACGTTTATTGACTTGCGTATATTGAGCCAGTCCTGCATCTCTGGGATAAAGCTGATTTGATCATGGTGGATGATCTTTTTGATGTATTTCTGTATGCAGTTTTCAAGTATTTTGTTGAGTATCTTTGCATCTATGTTCATTAAGGATTACGGAATATAGCTTTATTTTTTGTTTATCTTTACCTGGTTTTGGTATTAGAGTGATTATTGGCTTCATAGAAGAATTTTGGGAGTTCTCCCTCTGTTTCTCTATTTTTCAATAATTTAATCAGTATTGGTTGTAGATTTTCTTTGAATGCCTGGTAGAATTATGCTGTGAATCCATCTGGGCCTGGACTTTTTTTAGTCAGGAGGTTTTGTATTACTGTTTTAATTTCTTTATTTGTTATGGGTATGTTTAGGTTCTACTCAGCAGTAAGAAAAGATGAAATTATGAAATTTGCAGGTAAATGGATGAAGCTAGAGAGTTTTATACTAAGGGAAGTAACACAAATGCAGAAAAGCAAGCAATGTACATTCTCCCTCATTTGTGGATTGTAGCACCAATCCCTTGTATGTGAGCATATAAATGCTGATGTAACACCAGGAGCCAGGGAAAGAGAAAGGATACATGGAGGTAAAGGACAAGAAACAACCTGAAAGGGAGATAGTAGGGAACAGATGCTACCCGAAGGAGGTGGAAAAAGTGGGAGTAATCAGCAGGGAGGAGACGAGGGAGGGACATGCAAGGGACCATGGTGGGAGAGAGAAGGAAGTCAGGAAAGGAAAGATGGCAGGAGTCAGGAGGTATTAGGGAGAGGGTGGGGGTAATGGAGGCACTGTGACTAGGGAGGGAGGAGGGAGGTCAGATGGGAGAGAAAAGAGTGGAGATGAGTGAATCTCGGGGGGCTAGTCATCTTCGAGGGAAAAGTGATGAAACCCTATGAGAAATGCACATAGAGTGTCTGAACATTAATGCATATGTATACCTGGGAGCTGCTTGGAAGGGAATGCACTGCCAGACAGAAGAGATCTCCCTTAGAGCGAAAAACATGGTGTACAGCACTCTCAAAGAAGCTTCTCTTTGCAACAGATGGAGGCTTCTGCGGAGTTAGGTATCTGCTCAGGCACAGTGAACATACACCTGAGAGATGCCCAGTACTAGGTGACACATCTGCAGATGAATCTCCGAAACTAAGGCTCATGGAGCATAGCAGCATGAGGGGTAGAGAGAGGACTAATGCACCCCTCACTCTCACTGGTGAGGCTTCCATGTACATCAGAGTGCAATGAACACAGAAGGACACAATTGGCTAAGTTTTGGAGAATTTAAGACTGTAGAGTGTGGGATGGGACTCCTATATGGAACCTCACCCACCCACAGTTCAGGGACTGTTGAGAAAGAGGAGTCATAAAGATTGTAAGAGCCAGGGCTGGTTCATGATTACAGGGAAGTTGAGGCTTCCAGGCCCCTGGAGACTTGCTCAAGTGAATCTGTGGCAGCGGTGGCCCCGAGCGTAGGACAAATGTCAGCTCAATGAAACAAGGACCCAAGGGGAGGTGAGAAATAGGGGGCAGGCCAGCACTAGATTGACGACTATTTGAGGCTGACTGCTGCTGCGTGAGGGAGAGGATGACTTACGTATGACCACTGGATGGGCTGACTAGACTCCAGTGGATGCATTTACACTGAAGGACATTTGGGTACAAACACCTGAATGAATAGGACTCAGCATGTATGGCAGAGTGCATAGGGTTATGTGGGGAGGATAGGGGGAGGCATGAATAAGGGAAGGAGTCTGGATTTGAGTGAGGCATGTTGTATGAAATTTTTAAAACTCAATAAAAAAAAGTGAAAAAAAGATAAGGGAGAAAGAAAAGCCTGTGTAAGACTAGAAATATTGTCCTGTGAAATTTAGGCTCTTGTACTCTATGAATTATAATTTGACTTTGCATAATCCTTATATCTTAATATCATTTCATAATATTGTGCTGGAGTGGCTTGAATAATCAACATTTCTTTTTTTTTTTTTTTTTTTTTGGTCTTTTTGAGACAGGGTTTCCCTGTAGCCCCAGCTGTCCTGGAACTCACTATGTAGACCAGGCTGGCCTCGAACTCACAAAGATCCCCTGCCTCTGCCTCCCGAGTGCCACCACACCCGGCTGAATAATCAACATTTTTACAGTGATAGAAATAAAGTTAGAAATGAAGCTTCCTTCTTTTCTCACAATGTGAGCATGTGTGAAAATTTCTTGCGTAGTCAAGAAACAAAACTGCTGATTGATGAGGAATCACCGTCCTCAACAGTATTAGATATCCCCACTTTGCATTGTAAAGTAATTATTCTGCATTAGTTTCCAAACAATTACGCGAAATGTCCCTCAGTTCAATACTTTCAGTTCAATACTCTGCGTCCACAACCTCCAACTTTGCTGCTCAATATGATGGTTATGAAACAAATTATTTTTAAGTTCTCGTATTTCTGTAATCACTCCTGTTATCTAAATGTCATTTCAGTTTCATTTAATTTTCCTTTTTACATAAATTTCCCATTTTTCTATTGTGTTAACTTTTTCTTAATGACTTTTATCACTTTTAACAACTTGGGCAGCAATTACTTTATGAAGTAAAACATTGATAAAATTTTGCAGTGTATAATTTGTGCTTTCACTTTGTAAATAGAACCTGGTTTTCATACTTTATATAGGTACATTTATTACCATTTTGCTCTTATGGAGTGTATTTCTTGAGACTCTCTTTAAAATATCCTCCCTTGATTGAGACCATGTAAATATTTTCCTGCTTATAGCTAAGATTTTAAAGCTTTCATTTTATTGCCTCAGGTTTTTCATCAACTTGGAGTTATTTTCAGATGAAATATTAATCTGAGACCTCAGCACTATTGTTTCTATCAGCACAAACAAATTTCCACCAACTTAGCGACCTAAAATAAATCATTAATTACTGTACACCTCTGTGAGTGTGAAGTGTGGATGGATGTTGTGGACACTCTAAGGTCTCAAAACCTGGAGGGCACTGAACTGAGTGAGCTGTTACCCAGAGGTTTGGGGAAAGGAAGAGGGAGCTCCCAGGACAGTCAGGCTCTTGGAAGTATCTTGTAAAACTGGTTTGCACTGTTCAGGTCTCCTTTTTCTGCTGAGTGTTGTCTGAGCAAGGCTTTGCCACTTCTAAGGGCTGCATGGTTCGCTCCACTTGACCATCTTTATCTTCAAGCTGGCACAGGACTGTCACTATGCGAGCCTGTGCCTGACTTCAAGTTCTTCCTGAGCTTGAATCTTCCTAATTTCTTTTGTCAGCAGCCAGAGCAAGTTCTATTTCTTTTTTAAAAAGTAATCTATTCATTATTTTTTATGTTTATGAGTGTGTTGCCTGCATGTGTGTAAGTGTACCCCTGCTGTGTAGTGCCCATGGTGGTCAGAAGAGGGTGTGGGATTATCCTTGAACTGGATAGCCCTCATAAGGATAAGAAAATTAGGATTTCAGGCCACATATACCTACACCACTTATAAATATTCTAAGGCTTTAATTTAGACTTTGTGTTTTAATATATAACATACTGCAATAATACATTGTTAATTTTCACTTTTATATAAAAACACTCATCTCTATACATATTTCAATGTATTTAGTTAATTAACAAAGAAATAAAAAGTATGTGTTTTTTCATTAACTTCTGTTGAACAGACTTGGATTTTTTTTTTTAAGAAGTTCATTTCATTTCATTCACATTTGAACTCTACTAGAGTCCAAGATGAAATATCATCTATTCCAAGAATGAAATCCTTAGCTAATGTCTCAGTGTTCTAAGAGCATAGGGAGATAGTTTTGCTAATTCATGGGTTTTTCTGGCTTCTGGAAGCATCAAATCAGTCACCATGCTACCGAAATCCAGAGTCAGTCAGGACTGTTCTTCCCTTCCATTTTAACATGAAGGACACTTTCACATTTCAGGTATTTGTGCATTTTCACAATGTGCTGGCCATGGTGTGTAAGTGTCAGGTAGAAATCCCACTACCAATGAAAAAGTCATTTATGTGTCTTATTTCTGGAGGAACCTTGAGCACCCAAATATATTTTGCATTTTCTTGCCTCATCAGTGAAACCAGCAGGCCAATATCAAACTTGGCACCAGCATAACTGCGCCCGGCTGTGGCCAGCAGTGCCTGGCGTCCACTCCTCTGGCTGGGGCCCATGTTGCAGGGCAAGCCGGGGTCAGCTAAGGAAGCCTGATCCTGGAGTCCCATGAGGCCTTCCAGTCAGGAGACAGCCTTATGCCACAATGACAGCAACAGGCGCCTTGCAGCCCACCAGCCCAGCCCCATCGCAATCACCGCCTGGATATTTTTACTAATACGTATACCCAGCCAAATCTGAAGCACTAACTCAATTACGAGCACAATGGTAATCTTATCTATGTAAAACGGTAGAACAGTTGCATGAGAACATGTAGCCATCTCAGAAATTAGGCTTCTGAAGACATTTGAATCCTTATTTTTTTCATTTCTAATTCTAATAAATGCAGCTAAGTAGATTTTTGTAATGGACCTGCATATATCTGGGGCTCCCTAAGTTATTGTTTTGATTTCATATAAAGTGAACATTGCATGCAAGGCTGGCCTTAAGAGAACTGTTATGACCACACATCCACAAACCTTGACTTAATAGAAATAATTGAACTGCGTGAACTTTCATTTCAAATTGAATTATCATTTCAATTGGAATATATATTACATATATATATA
>NW_008335054.1:261598-263132 GCF_000622305.1 Nannospalax galili
GACAGGAGCACAAGCTCAGCAGATCTCTCTCTCTCTCTCTCTCTCTCTCTCTCTCTCTCTCTCTCTCTTATTTTTATGTCAACAAAAAGGGAAACCACTGTGGAACGAACAGGAGATGGCACAAATGATTTGGGAAAAAAGAAAGCACATTTCTGTTAAGACACTAATCAGGAGACAGGATATAACAAGGCAAAATTCTATTAACCCCTTACCATGTAGCAGTTGGTTTCTAAAGTATATATACATGCACATGAATATATATATGTGTGTGTGCATATATATGTGCATATGTGTGCATATATGTGTATATATATGTATATGCGTGTGCATAGTTATATGTGTGTGATTCTTATGTGGGAGAAATGGTGTGTTTTTCTTTCTCAGTCTGGCTTACTTCACTGAGCATAAGAATTTCCAGTTCTGGTAAAAGAAAAGAGCCAGGGGCTCCTCCCAAGCCAATGTGATCCCTGAGGACCAAATCCTCAAATGGCCTTAAGAGTAAAAATAAATTGGTTTTTCTAGGCCAACTGTATGGCCTTAAACGCCCAAAAGGAAAGTATAACCAAAGATTAAAATGGGTAAATAAAAATTTTAAGAGGCCATATGTATAGCTAAAGGCTACATAATAAGAAACAATGCCAGACAAGAGATACCTTCCTTTGAGTTGTGGGCCAGAGAGGCCCAAGAGACTCCCAGACAGTAACCCAGCATAGAACTGGGAAAATGAACAGCAGACCCCAATCTTATCTAAAGAAATATTGACAACTGATTGCTACTAGATGAGGAAGAGCTAATCTTCCTAAAATAAGGAACTCTAGCTAGGCTGACGAGATTAAGTGGATGGACAAGGACTGGGGAACGGCTGGGGGTGTCAACAACACAGTGGACATTAACAGGGATGACAGAGTATATGGGCTCCAGTGGGGGGGGGAGGCTATGGGAGGGTGCCATTTGGGAAGTGGGTATATAGATGAATAAGATTGTTTGGGATGTTCTGTATGAAATACACACAAAAAATCAACAAATAGAAAAATTGAGTTGTATTTGAGAAATAGGCACAAAAATTTGCTTCATGTTAATTAGTAGAGGTGAAAAACCATTACCATTGAAATCTACCTGATAACTTTATAGTCATACTCAGGTGCCAAGAATCTGAGTGTAACTGACTGTGACTAGTAATAATCAGATACGCAGAGATTAGAGATGCATGTGCAAACATCTAAGTGTTAGTAACATTAAAAATGAGTCTTTCTGTTTGAAACAGCATATTTTAAAATGAAATGAGATCTTTTTTAAAGGTTAAAAACTCATTCAATTTTATGTCTTATAGGGTTTATACTGAGTTCAATATTGTACAATTGTATTAATTCAACTTTAAACCTAAAAATTTACTGAAAGAGATGCATCTTTGCTCTGGAATTTGTTATTGAATATGTCAATGCTGTTGTAATGAAATGCTGCTTCTAAGTATGTGGTTATTAAATACTCTAAAATTTTTTTTAATTATTAAAAAATACATGAAAAATTAAAAAAT
>NW_008335054.1:265627-265967 GCF_000622305.1 Nannospalax galili
GAGAGGGAGAGTCAGTTTTCTAAGGATACGACACTGGGTACGTTGACCAGGCTCTAGGACCCACACCCAGGAGCATTTGGAGACACAAACTAGACTCCAAAGTTCTTACAAAAGTAATGAGGACATGAAGTTGGGGTTTGGGGCAGTAATGACAAGTGGTGAATGCGGGAAAGGGACTGACTCTGACCAAGATGCACTGTATGAAATTCTCAAAGAATCAGTAAAAATGTTTTTAAAATTTTTGTTTTTTAACCACACCAGCCAAAAAATAAAATACTTTTCTTCCACTTCTAGAACAAGTTCATATTAAATTACATTATATTAGGAAGAGTCCAAATGA
>NW_008335054.1:266998-269580 GCF_000622305.1 Nannospalax galili
CAAGTGAAGCCAGCCATAGTCGAGCAGGACCTTTGACTTATCTTCACATAGGCAGAACTGGTAAAAGAAAGGAGCCAGGGGTTCCTCCAAAGCCTATGTGACCCCCTGAGGAACAGATCCTCAAACAACCTTAAGTGTAAAAATAAAAAGGTTTATCTGGGCTAACTGCATGGTCTTAAACACCCAAAAGGAAAGTATAACAAAGGATTAAATGGATCAGTATAATTCTCTAAGAGTCCTTGTGTACTGGTTATTGACTATATTAATGCTATAATGAAATGTTTCTTCTAAATAATTATTATTTATTTAATAACCATGTTCATGTGGTTATTAAATAAATAATAAAAAAGAATTTCCAGTTCCATTTGTCTTCCTACAAATGTCATTATTTTGTTTCTTGATATGTATATGGGGAAGATCAACAAGAACAAAGTACATATGAAAACGCGATAATGAAATCCATTATCTTGAAAAAACATTTTTAAAAACTAAAAAAAAAAAGAAAGAAGATATGCAGGTGCTAGGGAGACAGATCAGTGGGGAAAGATGTGCAAACAAGAGGGCCTGGGATCTATATTAGGAGCTTGAAAAAGTCACAAAATCTCACAGAGGATCCCTCAAATCAAGCAAGATGGACTCTCTTCATGTTCCAGATTAATTACATGGTTCTGACCACAGGGACTTTACACCGGTTTTTCCCTGTGCCTAGAGTATTTACTTACATACTCCTGTGGCTATTGTTATTACTGTCTACAAATTTTGGCTCAAATGATACTCATTAAATTAGGAAACATTAATCGTCTTTAAAGAAACCCAAGCCAAAAAACCAAAACTACCCTGGGGCCAGCTGATAAGGGTATTTGCCAACAAGTTTGACCACCTGAGTTCATTCTTTGGAACGCACTTGGTGGGAGGAGACAACTGACTTCTGCAAGTTATCCTGATGTCCATAGGCATGTTTCGGCATGGGCCTCTTCCTCCAACCCGAAAATTATTTTTTAATTAAAATTAAATTAAATTAAAAGCCTACCCCCCACCAGTTTTACCGCCAGTCTACTATATGGTTTCTTCTATATGGAACGTGCCACCTTCTGATACATGCATTAGAGACAGGAACGAACATGACCGACATTGTCAGTGACAGTCAGGGTAAGGAAGAAGAGTGACAAGAAGTCGTAGACACTGATGGAGAACCGCAGGCACTAGGGTGCAGTGGAGAAGCACATGCCCATAGAAGGAAACGTAGAACACGGCAATTTTTTTTTTGAGCCGTAACTTTAGGGAGTGTGTGTTTTGGAAGTCATGATGAAGGACCTAGCAGTGGAAGGAGCAAATGGATTTCCGGTCCATAATGAGAAGTAGCGCTTTGTGGCTGCGTGTCTACATCCAGCTACATGTTCATGTGCATGAACCTGTAATATGTGTCGGCACCTTGTTCTTGGACTTGATGGCTACTCTTGCTATGTCATTTTGTTTCTGGGAACCATGAATAGTGCAAAACCATCTTTTCACATAATGACAATATCTTAAAAATGAGATATATCATTCGCAGGGTTTTTTTTTTTTTGTTTTTTTTTTTTTTTTTTTTGAGACAGTCTCACTATGTAGCCCTGACTGGCCTGGAACTCACTATGATGTAGACCAGGCTGGCCTCTATTATAGACTTAAAAGATCAAAGGTATACACCACCGTGCCCCACCCTAAAACAGTTTTGTTTTGTTTTTTTTTTAAAAAAAAAGAGATGCCATTTTCTGAATGTGAATGCTTAAAATTAGTGTCTAGTACTTTCTAAAACTGAAAGAGAAACACACCTTTCACAAACAAATTTTGGCAGAAATGCAGTTAGGTCCACACATTTAGTATCAACTACTAAATACATATTTTAACAAATATTTTAATGAGCCTGGCTTCAGGTCCTTATGTTCAGCAACATGACCATAAGAATGTAGCAGCATCCAAGAATTTAAACAATAGCTCCCAGCTTCTACTTGGATTTTCCTTCCCTATCAAAACAAACAGAAACTAAACTTCCTTTCTTAGCACCAATTGTCATGGCTGCCTTCAGTTGTCAACTTGACACACCTAGGAAGAGGGAACTTCAACTGGGGAATTTCTTCTATCAGATTGGCCTGCGGACATGTCTGTGAGGCATTCTCGTCATTGTTGAGTGATGTGGGAGGGCCAAGCCCTGGGCAGGGGGTCCTGTGTTGTTTAAGAAAGCAGGCTGAGCACAGAGCAGAGGAGAAAGCCAGTAAACAGCATTCCTCCGTGGCCCCCCTGCTCTGACTTCCCTCAAGGATGAACTGTGATCAAGATGTGTAAGCAAAATAAACCCTTTCCTCCCCAAGTTGGTTTTGCTCAGAGTGTTTCATCACAGCAATAGAAAGCTAACTAGGACAGATGGCTTCAGTAAACAGACAAGGGAAGATGTGAACAGTCACAGTTAAAAAGGATGGAGCATGTAGGACCCAGTGAGAAAAAGGTATGTTTGTGTCTGAGATTCCTAAGGACCATGTCCGGGTTCTTGAAATGCTACGGAGAACATCTTCCAAGAGAGATGAGGCAATAGGAAGATGTGAGAA
>NW_008335054.1:270473-272449 GCF_000622305.1 Nannospalax galili
GAGGAAAAGGAAAAGAGAGAAACTGGCAGTCAAGGGCGTAGGCGATGTGTGTCTTTTATGTGCTCGTCTATAAATCACTGCTTTGCATAAACTTTGCTCTGAAGATGGTGTTCTTAAAAGTGTCACAGATATGTGGCTTATATTCAATTTTTTTTTCCTGGAAGAAAGTATTAATGGGGGATTTTAGTGATGAAAACGGTAATTTAGGAGCAAATGTCAGGAACAAAAGATAAGTAGTAAAGTGTGCAAGGGGAAATATGGTGTGAGGGCACAGAGGAGTGGGACTGTGTGGCTCAGGGCTATGTGGTGTTCCTAGCAACTATGATCTTTCTGGCATCTACTTCTGTCGGGATGTGGGAAGCTGAAGGGCAGACGCTCCTGTCCAAAGCAGCAGACACAGCTGAACAAGCTACAGAAACTTACGTCTTTGATGCATTGGATTATTAAGTTGGCAGAGTAGCCACATAATATCAAATCTTTAGAAATATTATCTCTTCTAAGCAGAGAGAAAACACAAGCACTCTGTCCCCTTGGTGTGCATAGACCAAGGAATCATCACGTCCCTGTGAGCATTGAAAGAATGTAACTAAAATTCTTAAGAGTTACAGTAAAGGTTGAGGATGGGGTGTTGAGAGAGGGTAAGACCATGTAGTTTCTACTAGGTCCTAGGAGAGTGACTGAGGCAGGGCCAGTAACTGAGGCACTGACCCAACAGAAAGCCTGAGGATGTCACTGCCGCTGAGGAAAAGGCAAAGTGGCTGAGCTGGACAATCAGCTCCAAAGCAAACACATGAAGCTGCTGGGCCAGGGACAGTTCTCTCTCTGAGCAGATGTGAGAAGGGGGGCGGGGGGGCAGGTAGAAGCAAAGGGGGAAAATACTTCATCGCAGGCAGAAGGGCACGAAAGGATCTTGGGCTGAAATTCTTGTGTAAAAAGCTTTTGAAGATTTATGTAGAGAAAGTGAAGAAAATTTTCTTCCTATAAGTCCCATATAAAGACAAAATGTTGGCAAATGAAAAGAAGGGTAATGCCTCCAAAAAGCCACATCACTGACACTAAGTCCAAGACTAGACCAGACAAAGGGAGAGCCCAATGGATGCCACTGAAATGTGGGCAAATACAATAGTCTACCAGTGACTGGAGCAGATAGCCTTCCATCACAACTCTATCTACCTCTGCAGAAGTCCATCTACCATCACACAATCCACATATGATCACAACAGTTTGCTACCACCGCAGATGCCCAAATGCCTCCAAATAGTCCTCATACAACCACAACAATCCACCTATCAACTAATAATAATCTACTTCCTTCTGCAGAAGACCATCCATTACCACAGCAGTACAAATCCCATCATATCAGTCCACCTGCATTCCAGTAATCCATCAATCACTGCGAAGTCCAACTACCATCACAACAGTCCATTTACATTCATACCAACCCACCAACCATCACGGCAGTAAATCTTTCATTGAAACAGTTCACCAGCTATTTCAGCAGTCAAAATGTCACTAAATAAGTTACTAAAAAAAGTTGTAATTGCAGTAGAGCTCCTACAACCACAGCGGTCTACTTAAACCAGAAGGGCAATCCACCTACAACCTCAGTAGTCTACTTAAACCACAGCAATCTTTCTAAACCATAGGACCTTGCCTAAAGCAATAGGAGACCACCCAAAACACAGCAGTCCACTTAGGACACAGAACTATACATTCCGTCACACTAGGCTACCTAAACCACATCCCACCTCAACAATAGCATTCCACCTAAACATCGTCAGTCTGACTACCACTTCAGTAGTCCACCAGGATGCCACAGCAGCTCACCTGAAATAGCAGTCCACCAATCACCAAAGCAGCCCAGCTTCCACCACAGTAATCCTCCAACACTTCATCCATGTGCCTCTCCTCACACCAGTCTCCTTTCCATGACAACAGCCCACCAGCCATCACAGAGGTCCACATCTGAGAAGTGA
>NW_008335054.1:273470-306451 GCF_000622305.1 Nannospalax galili
AGAGTACATGAAGTTATGAGGAAAAAAAGTGATGGGGAGATATGGGAGGAGCTGAAAGGGCCTGGGCATGGATTTGATCAAAACACCTTATATACGGATATGCCAGTGTGAAATTCTCAATACAATATTTTTGAGAAAGATAGCACAGCAAAACTTCAAAGGGCTTGCATAGATGTTTATCTTGATAACAAATACCACAATCAGCTTACTTTTAGAGTAGATTGATTCAATACAAACTAAACCTTCACCTGATGAATTATGTGCTACATAATTCAAAATCTATTCTTTTTACACAATGTCCAAAATTTAATGAAAAATTCTGAGACAAGCAAAAAAAAACAAAATCAAAGAAAGACACTGACAGAACAATAAACACATGATAAAAGAACCAAATCAGCCAGATGAAATGTTAACAATGAATAATACTGACACCATCCAGTATAAAGGGGTCTGGTATAAATAGCATCCTCTTCTACAGATAAATGAGAAATTTCAGAAGGAATAGAGCCAATTCAAATGTTAATATATAATAATATGTGTTACTAACAAAGCATCAAGTCACAAATAATAGCAGTCCATCTATTACAACAGAAGTTACTTCAAGCTCACAGCTGAACTCGTAAACAATTCAGAAAAAAATAGTTTACTTAAAGGAAGTTTAATAAAAAAGATCTATTATAGACACAAATTTTAAAAAATACCTTAAAAAAAAAACAACAAAAAACCAGAGCCCGTGTGGTGAGCCAACATCAAACAAACTAAAATTGAAACTAGAATCAAAGACAGAGAAAGTGGGAAGAAATATTTTAAACAATCAATATACATTTAAAAATAATAAGTACCATATCCCTAAACTGAAAGGATCAGAAAATAGCACTCAGAAATAGTAGCACAGTAAAAACAAATCCATACACACTTTATATCAAATGACAGAAGATAGAAAATTTTGATATAACTAGGGAAAAAATACATTGGAAAGGGATTATCAGGAGAGTCTTCTCTCCTTGGAAGTCATGGGCATCTAAGGACAGTGGGGTGGCTGCTTGAATCTCTACACTAGGGTGGACTGGGGAGGGCTGAGCCCAGGATTCTATACCCAGAAAAATCATTTTTAAAGAAGTAAAGTGAAATCCTTTTCCAACAACCTACTTAAAGGGGAATTTGGAACTGTGTTACAAAGATATGTGTGCACTTATCTTTTGATAGCCTAGGGTTGAACAAATAAATATGTTTAGTACACACATTTTGAACAGCGAAAACCAGTGCAGAGAAATGAATTACAAATAAAGAAAGGTGAAAAGTCTAATCAAAACTTGTGGCTTTGAAATGGAACTGCGTTATCAGAAGAAACCTGTGGTGTCTTGTGACACCAGATATAGATAATAAATATTGATGTCTGTCTGTGCAAAAATATATTTCCTAGTTTGTTTACTAACAGGGCCAGAAGCAATAACTCCTCAACAGTGAGCACATTTAGTTCCCTGATATTTTCCTGAATAGTATTTCCCCATAAAGATAGCAAGAGGGTTCTTAGTTAAATAACTCACTCAAGGCTAGAACAGGAAAAATGCTACTTCTTTTCTATTTAAGCCTTTTCTGGCCCTAGAAAACAATGTGCTTTAAAATAACACAGGGAATTTGGTGGCAGGATACCACTATAATCTGGATGTTAAAAGCCATTCCGTGGATTAGACAATCGTCAGGAAGGGGTGCTCAAGGCTAGAGAAGGGAACGGCATGGATGAATGTTCCAAAGTGGAGAAATATGTCATTTTCAAGAACCGTACAAAGGGTCGTTCAAACTTGAACCCAGTGAGGAGTAGAGCAAGTTGTATGAGATCAACGGAATCCCATGCAGAGGGGATGGGAGGCTGTGCGATCCAGGTTACAGCTCTGAGCTGGATTTAGCACTGATGATGTCTTCGTTGGAGATTGCTTGGGGTACTGTGCTTGAAAAGCCTCATAGGAGACTGCTATTGCAATAGTCATGAGCAAAGATGGTGACAGGATGGACTGTAGCCACATGAAGAGTTGGAAAGGTTTTAAGAGCAGAGGAACAGGATGCCTGCTGCCTGGTGGTAAGTTCTAGTCATGATAGGAAAGCTGCACCCGTGAAATCTGCACAGTATGATTGTTTAACAAGACCTGCATAACGACAACACAGGCTGATACACCATTGTGAACAGGAAAAATAATGCAGGGTCCCATCTCCATGGAGGCTGAGGGAGGCAGAATTAATTTTCTTCAGAGATGAGTTTCCTGTTCCACGTGGGTTATGTAATCCTAAGTAGTCGGCCTTAAACAAGCACTATCTGAAGGGTTCTGTAGTATGCATAGAGGGTAAGAAATTGAAAGGGCGTGGGTGGGGGCGCCTGGAAGTATAGCTGGAAGGGGAAAGGGAGGGGTAGAAATTATGCAAATATGCTTCTCGGGTCTGAAATTCTCAAAAATGAAGCAAAATAAGAAACAAAAGTATTCTCAAGGTATTACTGACACGAGTTGGTAGGTTATAAATGAGACATGAGGACAGGAGATAGAACACCGGGACTCTGTGATTACTTCACAACAGAATTATTATTTTGCCACTTGAAAAAGATGTGCATAAAAAATTGAGATTTGAGGGGAGAATTGGTTATTGTTACTTTTGTCTTACAGTGGGACTTTTTCAGTTTCAAATATAGTCTTGTGAAGCACTTAGATTTAAAGAAGGCAAAAAATTCTTTGAGCACATGCTTTTAAAAATTATAGCATAGTACTGAAACTTAGGTTTAAATTTGGGAATCCACAACCGATCAGTTGTTAAAGAACAAATGAAATTTCTTTTGGTAAAAGAAAAGGTGATAGCAAAGGCACTCCAAAACTCAAAGTCAGCAATTTCAGCATTTTAAAAGAAACCTGGAATTACAGCCAATTTTAGCGTGATGAATGATAACATTCAGTATCTCTTACAGGACAAGAAGTAAACAGAGATGTGATAGTTGTCCTTAAACAGTAGGACCTGGTGTAATCATGAGCGTTATAACTGGTTCTAGGATCAGTAAACGTTACAGAGTACTGTCTCAATTCTTCTTGGAAAAAAAACCTAACAGACTTTTCTAGAGAATTGATGATATTCTTTTAGGAAACTTTCATGCTTCCAGTTAATGATTGGATTCCACCATTTTACTGCACAACAGAGGCACTGGGGTCTGATCCACAGTAAACACTAGAACAGCTGAATTTCTAAAAATCTTCCGTATTGGTTTCATAATTCTTAAAAAAAATAAATGAGGCAAAGGAGAACTACTTTCCTAGTAGTAACTTCAGGGAGAAAGTGTTTATTTTGGCTCACCATCAGGGCACAGGCAAGCATGGTAGAGAAGTCACAGCAACGGGAACCGGAGGCAGCTGGTGACACAGTCAAGAAGTAGGAGCTGACTGCTAGTGCTCGGCTCCCTTTCCCTTACTTATGGAGTTCACAGTTCAGGCCAGGAAATGGTGCCACCCGCTGTGGGCGTGGCTTCTACCTCAGTTAACCTAATCCAGATCATTCCAGAAGATGTGCCCAGAGGCCAGTTTCCCAGGTGATTCACAATCTCATCAGGTTGACACCTGGGATTAACATTGCAACCAACCCAGTTCTAGGTATTTTTTTTAATATGGAGGAAATTAGATATGCCCTTGTTAATTAGGAGCTCATCCCAAATTAATTATTGATGGGTATCATTAATTAAATATAGTAATTTCCTTTTAAAAGAGCATTCATTTATATTTATGAAATTTAAAATAAAGATTGAAGGAAATAGATGAGTAAAAATAAAAAATTAAATGATACATTAAAAATTGATTGATTTGAAAAAAATGCACATTTTTCATAACTGTTGGATAGACTGTATTTCCCTATGCAGTTCAGGATGGTCTTTACAGGTGCATGATTAGCAGACAAAACCACAAAGTTACCACAAATAAGGAAGACACAGCATCACACATCCCTTTATTCATTTTATTAATAGTATGTACACAAAGTAAATCTATCATTTTAAATAAACAGATATATAAACAACACATTGAGTTCTTGTTACAAATATGTCAAAATACCCTCTTCAAGCAATTTTAAATTAATAAAAATTATGAAGTATATATTGCAAAAGATTAGATAAAAATGATCACTTGAAAATGATATGGGATTAAAACTCCAAAGTACAATGCATCTCCATTCTGTCACATCATCCTTTTCTTTTTTAAAAATATAATCTAGGGACTGGAGAGATATCTCACCAGTTAAGAGCACTGGCTGCTCATGCAGAGGACCCGGGTTCCATTCCCAGCACCCACATGACTGCTAACAACTGTCCATGATCCAGGGAATCTGATGCCCTCTTCTGACCTCCTCAGGTGTTGCATGACATGGGTGCTCCTAGCTACATGCAGGCAATACACTCATATACATAAAATAAAAATAAAACTTCTAAAATATAATTGAAATTTAAAGGATATTTTGAGAATATTGTCTATAAGTGTTGCATTTACATCATTTCCATACCTGTGTCTCCCAAGTCCTCCCACATTCCTCCCATACTTTCTAAATTTCAAGACCTCCTCTAAGATTAGTATTTTACATAGATACATATGTATGTGTATCTATGTCATATATAATTCTCTAGATTGAATAATCATTAATTACACAATGAAATTCAAAATACACGTTACACATTTTCATGACCATCACTAGAACATTATTTTTGGAATTAATTATTGTTGCAAAGTTGTACAAGATTGCATTTTCATGGGCTGCTCCCAACCTCTGCCATCGTCTGAAGCCGACAGAAAGAATAGCTTTTCTTTTTCATAGGTTCTTGTGACTCTTATTTGGATTCTATTAAATCCATATGGCAGTTTGGGAAGAACTGACATTTGAAAAATAGTAAGTCCTCTGCCTCTTCAGGATTTCATGTTTTAATCTCCTTGCTCCCTTCGATCTCTCCCTCCCATGTCTAGTTTTAGTAATATTAATTCTCATCACTTGCATGGTTAATACAGCACTGAGTATACTAAAATAATATTTGATTTTATGTTTTATGGCTTTTGTTGAGTTTTGAACTCCCTCACTTTATGGATCTATAGTTTTCTATAAACAAATTTCTATAAACAAGTTCTCTTTTTATACATTGCAAAATTGTGTGACTTTCTTAGTTACTCTGCTAGGCCCATGTGTTTTGGCGACCTTTTCTGAGATTCTTCCATTTCCCAGTTTCAGAGTACACCTATTATGTGATCCTGCTCCTGCACCTTCTTTTCCTTGTGCCCTGATATATAATGAATCAACTGTTCTTTCGATCTATTTTGTTTTTATTTTTCTACTGTTTTGTTGAAACAGGGTCTCGAATAGCCCAGACTGCATTTGAATTCACTATATAGCTGAGGACGGCTGTAAGCTCCTGATCCTCCTGACTCAACCTCCCGAGTACTGGAATAAGAGGCACTCAGCACCACCCCTAGTTTTATGGACTGCTGGAGATATAACTCAAGCCTCTGTGCATGCTAAGCAAGTTCTTTACCAATTGAGCTGTATCTATTTACTTCTAAAATTGACAGGGCTCCTCCAGCAGTTTTCCAGGAAAGGTGAGCAGTGAGCTGCCTGACTTTTGCATTTCTCAGTGCAGGCTTATTTTTTTCTCATCAAATTTTATAAAATGTATGTTCTGTTAAGAAGCCCAGTGCCACCTGTGAGTCCTTTAAAGTTCACATTGTGGCATTTTTCATGGGACCTTTAGAATATGAGTGCTTAGGGTCTTCAGTCTGGGGAAATTTTATTGAATTTTTTGCTTAGTAACTTCCTTTCCTAATCTGTTTGTTCTTGCCTTCCTGGAATGTATGATAAAATACTGGATACTGAATTCCATGTACATTTCAGATAATCATCAATAAGCTTTAAAAATTTTTTTTTACTTTTTATTTTATGTGTATGCATGTATTGCCTGCATGTAGGTAAGTGCACCCGTGTCATGCAATTCCCGCAGAGGACAGAAGAGACTGTTGGATCCCCTGAGACTGGAGTTAAGGACAGTTGTTAGCTACCATGTGGGTGCTGGGATTTGAATCTGGGTCTTCTACAAGAACAACCAGTGTTCTTAACCACTGAGCCACCTCTCCAGCCCCATCAATAAACTTTTTTAAAGACATGATCTTGTTATGCAGCTCAGGCTAGCCTAGAAATTTCTATGGAAACCAAGGTAACCTTGGTAGTCCTCATACTTTTGTTGCCCAAATGGCAGGATCATAGGCAGGTGCCATCTAACAAATAACTTTTAGCATATATATGATCTTTGCAATATTTTTTTTTACTGTAAAACATTCTGTGTAATATTTGGAACACACTTATCTTAAGTGATTATTCATTACCAGAAATTTGGTTTCTAATAGTTCCTTGGGAAGGGTTGGAGTTTCTTTCCCACTTCTCTATGTCTGTGCTGGGATGTTGTCTGGCTTGAGCTTACATGGTATTTGTGCATGCCGTCACCATTGCTGTGAATTCATATGAGTAACTTCCCAGATGTCTGGAAAACTCTACTTTTTTAAAGATTTTGTTTATTTTTTTATCTTATATGTATGAGTATTCTGCCTGCATGAATGCAAGTGCATCATGTGTGTGCAGAGGCTCACCAAGGCCAGAAGAGGGCATAAGAATATCAGGGTGGAGTCACCATGTGGGACTGGGAACCAAACCTATGTCCTCTAGGAAAAAAGCCAGTTCTCTTAGTCACTGAGCCATCTCCCCAACCCTCAGTGGTGCTGTTTTAAATCATACAGTATTTGAATTTTTAAAGTGGATATAAATCAATGCGTATTGAGACATAAATTTTTTTTCATGGTGATAGGAGCTTGAAGCAACTGGTCAAGTTGCATCCACAGTCCAGAAGCCTAGAGGCATGAATAATCCTGCTCAACTAGCTGCCAGTTTTAGTGTGATCCTCACTTCAGTTAAAACCTTACCAAGTTTATCTATGGCAAGCTTGCCCAGAGGTGTGTCTCCTTGGTGATTCTAGATCCAGTCAAGTTGACAAGCAAGATTCACAAGCACTATCAATTACAGCACAACCTGCCTGACAAGCATAGTATCTTCCACATGAAGAAGTGGAGGAATTACTAACCAATGCCTAACTAAATTACCAAATGCTATAAAATGTCTTGGTGTCACTTATTTAAACAGTAACAACAGATATTTTGTTGATTAATACTAATGAGAAATATGAATTAACTGAACTTTACTGGGGTTTTTTAGGCTACACAAAAGAGAACTTTGCTTCTCATGCAGAAGTGAAAGGCAGAATTGTTACCAGTGTTGAGAGAGCTTTATGAAACTTTAGGCTGTTAAGTGGATGAGGCACAGATGGAATGGGTAGATAAGGGAGTGATAGAATTATTGTTTCATTGGTCAAGTGGGGAAAGGAACAGTGAAGGCATTTGCCAGCAGAATCTCCTATCACCATAAAGAGAAGATAAAGCACACAATATAATTGATTGCAATCATGGTTAGATACTCTGTAATATTATTTTCACACGGATGGTATGATCAGCTGCAGGTAATAGGTCATGGTTGAATTTTTAAGATATAAAATTATCATAAATTATTTTTATTGTTTCTAAATGAATATAATATATATAGTTGTTTGAAATCAAATATGACCGTAGAATCATAGTAATGACTAATAAGAAACATTGCAGGGTTCTTACAGAAAACACAGTTGTATACTCCAATCCAGAGGTCTCAAATGAATTCCCACCCAATTTAAGTACTTCCTGGGGTCATGACATTATCCTCCTCCAGTGCAGCAACATTTCTGTAGGTTTATGCATCTCTCTTGCTTCTTCCAATCCTCCTGAGACTAAACAAGATTCAATTGATTATTAGATCCAAACTAATGACTTCAACTCCGCTTGTGTGTGATCATATTCAGAATGAGTAGAGGTATTATCAGCATATGTGTGCAAGAGTCTAGTTCCAAGCATCCTTTCCCATTTGTTATAAAACCCAAATTTGGCTGGCGTGGGGGTGCATGCCTTTAATCCCAGCATTCAGGAGGCAGAGGCAGGCGGATCTCTGTGAGTTCAAGGCCAGCCTGGTCTACATAGTGAGTTCCAGGGCAGCTGGGGCTACAGGGAGACCTTGTCTCAAAAAGAAAAAAAAAAAACCCAAAACCCCCCACAACTTTGAGCAGGTCCTTGTGACAAAGTGCTGCAGATAATCAAAGAAATAAATATCTTAGTAAATGCCTCTGAAAATTATGAAAAACAAACAAAACAAAACAAAATAAACTCAGGAAACCTCAGATCTGATCCAGTCCAGCTTTCCAAACAAATGGGTGCTTGATGCTCATTTAAAACAGTAAGATGTGAGCCAGGTGTGGTGGCACATGCCTGTAGACCCAGCACTCGGGAGGCAGAGGCAGGCGGATATCAGTAAGATGTGAAATTTATCAAAATTACCCATATTAACAAGATTTACAAAATTTATTAAAGCGGTTATCTCCAATGAGGGTGTCCTGCTATTCCATGATTAAATAGTTTGAATTTTAGTATACAGTGGGCACCCTTAATATAGTTATAATGAAATTGGCTTTTATACATTCCAGAGAATATAAGTAGATCCCAAATTACAGTTAGCATTTCAAATGAATACCTGATAATTGTGCATAAGCATGAATAGTTATTTGCACATAGCACTCGGCTGCATTTGTGTGTGTGTGTGCGTGTGTGTGTTGTTGTTGTTGTTGTTGTTGTTTTGAGACAGGGTCTTCCTGTGGCCCCAGCAGCCTTCAGACTGACCCTGTAGATTATCTGGCCTCCCTCTCATAGAGATTCACCTGCCTCAGCCTCTCAAGTGAGTGCTGGGATTGAAGGTGTGTATCACTAAGCTTGGAAGCTGCATTTTTTTTTTTGTAAGGTGCTCAGCTATTTGCATAGAATCTTTAATTAGATACTCGAGGTAAAGCTAACCAACAAGAAAATCAATTGAATGTACACAGAATTGTGAATCTCCAAAGACATGGATTAGGCTTCTGGACATTAGGCATATGGTATGTCAGATTCTGAAGACAGAATACCAGAATTCGTAGAAGTTTTAGTGTTGTAAGAAAAAGCATAGTAATAAAAGGTTCTTTTTTTTCACCTGAAAAAATAGTGCATAAGAAGTTACATTTGCATAATACGTTAGGGGAAATGACTACATGCAAGGTCTTCAACCCTAAAAAATAAATACATTTATTATTCACTAATTGTACAATTCATTGCACAGCACTATTTTCTTATATTATTAACTTATCTGGACAGTTCCACATATATCAATATTATCTTGTTAAACCCTACAACTTCCTGAAAAATAGCATTGGAAAATAATAATGTATTATGTATTTCAATTCACGTAAACTACATTGGTTCCTCTGATCACTTTCCTTTTAAGTTCCCTGGCTTTCCAGTGTTGAGAGTAATCACTGTGTTGGTAACTTCTTGATCTAGGTAGTCTATACAGATTATAATAAGGGATCAAGTGTATTGATTCAGGTCTCTTTCAAGACCGTGTCTCCAAATGGCATATATATTAGTTTGGAAAGAAGAATCAGTAGAGGAAGGAAGAGTTACAGATAACGCCTATGAAATCTTTTGTTATGAATTATTTTGGTAGACCACTTTTATTTGAAATATTTAGTAAAAAGACCCTGATCATTGTTATGTCCAGAGATGGAGTTTTCTAAGAATGTTTGTTTAAAGACATGTCAGTTTATCCATTGTTATCAATTTAGCAGATGACAATACTTACCAGGAGCTCTTCTAAGAATTAAACAAATAGCACATCATATGCTCATAATACTTCTCAATAACAATAATTTTAGGTGGCAAACAAAGGACAAAATAATAAGATAACTCTCTGATTCCATGAATTAATCTGGCTTGAGCATTAATGAGAAAGAGAGCTAAAATTTCAGTCTCTGCCCTCCACTTCACTTTGCTAGTCTGTTGTCAGAGTGAGCAATGAAACAAACTGCGTGTTAGAAAACGAACATAATTTAGGTGGGAGAGTTCCTTGTCAATGCATGTTTTTGCATTAAGCACTAGAAATCCATACTTATCATATCATAAAAAGAATAGAAATATACCATTAGAATTTAAAATCTATTTTGTCCCAAAGTATAGGTCCTAAGACACTACCCTGAGAGATTTATTCCTCTTCCCTGACTTTCTCTCTAGGAAAGAATGATTTCTTACGCTTGTATCTCTTATTTTTTGTCTCAGTTGCTGTTCCTGTGCAGACTGTTGATATGTGTCTTGAACTGTATTTGTGCATTTAATCCAATTCTGGGTCTTTCTGGAGAAGTTTTGTGGGTTTCACATTAGTGTTGAATGTTTCATAACTGTGGACTCCTAGAGCTATTTTGACTCGCCAATAAAGAGCTAGATGTTTTATATGGAGTTCTCTTATTAAATTGACTATTTTTGTTCATTATCTGAGAATTTCATGCCTGTGTACAATGTACTTTATTCTTCACTCTACCTCCCCCAAGCTCCTCATTTCAACACATCCCACCAAAACTTCAAGTCCTATTTTACAACCTACTGTGTCCAATTCATGCAGTCTGTGTAAGTATGGCTATGATCTCTGCTCAGCTGTGGGCTGTGACTGTTAATTCTGCCCACGCCTGGTCACCCTGCTTCAGAGTTGACATACTTTTTTTTTTTTTTTTTAAGTCCTATTTTACAACCTACCGCGTCCAATTCATGCAGTCTGTATAAGTATGGCTATGATCTCTGCTCAGCTGTGGGCTGTGACTGTTAATTCCGCCCACGCCTGGTCACCCTGCTTCAGAGTTGACATACTTTTTTTGTTTTTTTTTTTTTTTTTGGTGGGGGGTCTTTTTGAGACTGTCACTTTCTGTCACTTTTTCTCTGTCTCTCTCTGACTTTATTGCTGTCTCTCTCTCTCTCTCTCTCTCTCTCTCTCTCTGTTTATCTAACTTTGACTAGAAGTTCCCTGTATCTTCAAAAGCATTTTTCTTAATTTCCATTCCCTGCTTCTCAGTCAGGGCCAGGTACAAATGTTAAAATCTGTTTTAACGCCTTTCGAAAAGAACATGCAGTTCGGTTTATTTCCCATTTAATCCCTCACTGATGTACTTTTCTAAAGCCTCATGCCAATTTTTGCTTATTTTTCTTACAAAATTTGTCAAAGACACAGACTAGGAAGTTAATAAAAAAGACACTGGCTATTCTCCACACAATGGCTAGGTATCTACATTGGTTTTTTGTTTTGTTTTGTTTTTCTTTTTCTCTTGTTTCTTTAACTATTACACAAATCTAACAGTTTAAAATATGGATATCACCATGTATGGCTACCGCAGTACTTCTCCCTGAATAAGCTTTTTGGATAGTACAATGATGGAAGATAGCATATACCCACCCACAAGAGAACACTTATGTAGAGAGCTCCCTGAAATTAAGGCATACTAAATAAATGTATATCATTAAGATTTTTTTCTGTACAAGACTAAAAATATCTTTTATGATTAAAACAAAAAAAGAAACAAAGACGTGAAAATACAGAGTACCAGTTCTTAAGGGGAGCCCCGTTCATTTGAAAAATGTGAGCCTGCAGGCGAAAATAAAACTACATTAAAAAACCAACAGAGTCAGCTTGGCTTATCTCTCCTATCCTATATTTTTCCTCTAATAAAATTTTTATCTCTTATGAAAATTATGTCTGTATAAAGTGTGAAGATAACCAAGTCAGAGAGTAAAGATAAGTCAAACTTACTTGATAAAGATGATCAGACCAGAGGAAGAATGAGGAGTTTGATAACAGTGTAACTGCACGCACACGGGATATGCTGGGCACCAGCAAAGGCCTCTGTTACCACTTTTGGAAGGACTCTCTTGCAGAGAAAATAAGTGCAAGGAGAAGAAAAGTTAATTAAATAAATCGGCATAAAATAGATATCAGAAGTTTTATGTAAAGTTGTTCACTTTTTTCTGTTTTGTGACTTTTTCTAGAGAGATGTGGACAAATGCTGATTCGCCTCAGCTAAGCAGTCTCTGTAGCCCTTGAGTATAAGACATGATAGCTAAAATGATTCTGTGATCAATGGGATTCAGAAAGGATGTTTGATTACCAGGGATGGGTACAGTATTAATCTCAGTGTTCACCTTCATCACTGGTAGTGGGTATGTTGTCAAGGTAATGTTTTGAAAGAAATCTTTATTGTGAGCAGTAGTCCTTAGCAGTGGACTTTGAGAATTAATTGATGCATGAGGCCAACAGCTGTGATGCTACATGGGCTTTTGTTCCAGATACAAGTCATGGGCAGATTTGACTAGATGCAACTCTTGGAAGTCCTAAGATTGTAGTGATGATAAAAGGATACTGCCTTGTAGTCAGCATCTGTACTACTCGGTAGTAAGAATCAGACTGTTTATTGAGGCTTGGCCCTTGAATCACTGCCTCACTTCCATCATCGAGATTTAATCTTTCCCTCACACAACCTGATAATGCCACGTGCTGCCAACCAGCCCTCATTCAGCCCTGCCAGGGTTTAGCTTCAGTTGGAAACATGATCAAGGAACACAATCGAGGCCTTGCTTCCCTCCATGGTGGACTGTGAGTTGTAAGCCAAATAAACCCTTTCTTTTTCGAGTTGGTTTTGGGCATGACGTTTATGCTGGAAGCCAAAACCCTGAGGCTGCCTGGTCTTGGGATCTAATTCTATAAAGCTGTGAGTTTAATATACTTTTTTGCCTCATAAAGTCAGCATACATCAAGCATTTCATCATTATGCTGAAAAATTAGCTGATACAAATTCCCTATCATTTGTATGGTTTAAAATACATTCTCCCCTTTGAGAGAGTGGGTTTGCACCTCCCATGAAGGGCATTCCACTGCTGATTATTTTTCCTGGTGCTCAAGCTTTTTAAATTAAAAAAATTGTTTATTCATTTCTTTATTGTTTGGTGCCAAGACAGAAACCAGTTTTTTCTTAAGTTTCTTTCTGGTACATTAAGTTTCAAGCTCTCCTTACATCTTTAACCTAGCAGGCCTTTTTAAAGCATTATTGTAAAGCTTATACAGTTGTGAAAACACTTTTTTTTTTTTTCTTGAGCCTGTCTCCTTAGAGCCTCAGCTGTCCTGGAATTAACTTTGCAGACTAGGCTGACCTTGAACTCTGTGAGATCTTCCTGCCTCCTAATGTGCCACTTCATCAGACTGAACCTCTTCTTCTTATATTCAATAAAACTATGTATTTGGGGGCTGGTAATCTCAAATAAATCTGCAATGTGTTGGGGGCAGGGTAGCATAATGCCTGTCTCCTTAGAGCCTCAGCTGTCCTGGAATTAACTTTGCAGACTAGGCTGACCTTGAACTCTGTGAGATCTTCCTGCCTCCTAATGTGCCACTTCATCAGACTGAACCTCTTCTTCTTATATTCAATAAAACTATGTATTTGGGGGCTGGTAATCTCAAATAAATCTGCAATGTGTTGGGGGCAGGGTAGCATAATACAAGTGGGGTGTGTGTGCGTGTGTGTGTGCACATACACTCTGAGAGCAGAGAAGGCTGTCTGATGTCCTGCTCCATCACTCTTTGCCTTATTACCTTGACTCAGGGCCTCTCCTTGAACCTGAAGCTAGGCTGGAGGCCGGAAAGGTCCCGTGATCCTCCCCCACCACCTCTCACAGTGCTGGGATCATAGGCATATCACAGCCACATCCAGCTTTTTACATGGGTGCTGGGAATTCAATCTCAATTTCTCGTTCTTGAGGAACAGGCTCTCTTCTGCACTGACTCATCTCCACAGTCCCATACACAGGATTTTAACATTTCTTTGCTCTGGTTTCTTTACTGGTTAAATGAAAATGATAACAGTTTAATCATAAGATGTGTGTAAAAATTAAATAATGAAAACTATGTAAAGTGTTACTGTGACTGCTAATCATAGTTACAGCATACGTTATTTTTGTTATAAATGTAAATTTTCTTTTGCAAGGGCATATTTCATAATGGTTGGCATTCTGATAATTATTCAATTTAAATAATGTATAAATTGCATTGTTTTTCACATTACCATTACTGTTGGAAGTTAAAGATTTTAAATAATGAAAGATAAACAATCTAATAAAAGAACTTTATACATGATGTTATTTCCTAAAGAATTTGACATTTTAAATAAGCATTGAAGGATTTGCAATGACTAAAAGCTAGAAAACACAAGGAAAATAAACAGGAACATTACGACTTTGGAATTTTTTTTTCAAAATAGAAATAATCTTGTTAATATTTGTGTTCAAAAATTAAAGGACCACACCCCACCTGTATCAAACCTCTATGCTCCAAAGCTCAGGGATCATCGCAGAAGAGGAAGTAGAAAGATTATAAGAGTCCAAGATGATCGATGGCCCACAAGGAAAGAGAGTTTTCCAGACTCAAATGAAATCACAGCTACAGTGACAGCATGCACAAGTCCCATACAACCTCAAATCAGAAAAAAAAAAAAATGGCACATAAACACGGGATGTATGTAAGAAACTCCAACCCCATCTAAAGAGACTGTGTATATCTTAAATCATCCCACTCAAGACCTTAAATATGCATAAAAACTTTATTTTTAGGCAAAGAAAACCTTTTCTTACTCTGAGAAATGTTTGTGATTGACTGCGTAGTCAGCATTTCCGTCTATTTAAGACGCACGGCTGTCTACGTCATCCCCTCCCGTCAGCTATTTAAGACAGCACGGCTGTCTACGTCATCCCCTCCCGTCAGCATTCTTTGCTTCCCAAATCACTCAGTCACATACAGAGACCTAAGAAGTTTTCCGTGAACATTTTCTCTTTCTTTTGTGAATGTGGATGAAATAGAGCATGCATAATATCTTTTGAAACTCACGTAAAATATATAATTCTGGCAGCAAATATAATCTGCTAAATATACTTCTATGCAAAACGAGGTGAGAGTAGTACAGCCTGTTATTTTAAATTATCATAGACTTTAAAAGTTAAAATAGAGGTGAGACTCACACCTGGTTAATTCTCACAATGTGAAATGTAAACTTTTCTGATACCATAATGTGAAGTGCTATTAAATTTTAGCATTAGCAGTAGTAGTATTTAAATGGCACTATGATTATTTTACTTATAAAATTAGACATCTTCATTGCTGTAGGTAACAGTTACAGTATTTTTTATAGCTGGTGTTTTCTTGGTAAAAGCTTCACGGAATGAAACAAAATTTAAACTTATCTTTATATAAAGCAGAATTGATATTAAATATAGAAATTCCATTTTTACCTACTACAGAAATTGATTTTATTCTTCTCTAATGAAAATTTAAAATTATTTATCAACGAGTAAGCTTAAATTACCAGGCAAACGTGCAAATAAATATACAAATGAGATGTTCAGATTTGAAATTCCAGGACACTAAAAGTCACAATGCCAACTCATCTCTTTCACAAGGAATTGGGGCCCTTTGTACTGGCCAAGAATACTTTCTGTTTCTGCTTGTGGCTATTTCAAGCACAAAGCACAGTTTTCCTTTATGCCTTTGGTTGCATGATGATGCACACAGGAGATACTAGTAAAAACTTTCCATAACCTGGGAATATGCAGATAAAAAAAATCCAAACTTTAAAGCATGTCAGATCTGAACTGCAATCAACTCCTTGGTTTCTACCTTTGCTCCAGCAGCCAAGAATGGAAGCCCCCAACCTTATCCCCAAAGGCGTAGGTCCCCACTGCCAATCACATTCCTCAGAAATTGAAATATTTGCTATCGTTTTAAGAGCAGAAAATACAAAGAGTAGAAAGTTAGTGACACTATGTATTTCATTTACCATATCCTCAAATAAAGTATTTTCTTTCTTTTCATTTTGTGTAACAGCTGTTGATCCATCATTATCCGTGTATGAAGTTAAAGCAATAATAAGTTTAAATGTCTTGTCTGAAGTCAATCTAATTCAGGGATAAAGTGAGAAACCAATAATTGCATAAATTTTAGAATCCATTTCTATACTTATCAAGGTCTCATACCATCTGAATTCCATTGGCAATGGGAATGTTATGTGTCTTCTAAATCCTTCTATAGCAGAGTGCCTAGTCTGTGATTCCAAGGTCACTCCTGAGTAAGGTGTAGAGACTTGAAAAATGATAGATGATCTTGCTGTTGAAAGTATGTTAATGATATATAAGTTAATTTTTAAAAGGAAAATAGAAACCAGCACAGGACATCGTGTATGAGTGCATGTGTGTGTGCGTATGTGCATGTGTGCGTGTGTGTATGTCTTTCTGACTTTTACAAATATTTATTATATTTATTTTTATTTGTATGGATATATTGCCTGCAAGTATGTAAGCTCACTTGTGTCATGCAGTACATGCGGAAGTCAGAAGAGCGCCTGGGAGCCCCTGGAACTGGAGCTATGGATGGTTGCTAGTTGCCATTTGGGTGCTGGGAATCGAACTGTGTGCTCTGGAAAAGGAGCCAGTGCTGTTGACCGCTGAGTCATCTCTCCAGCCTCCTTTGGGACTTTTGTAATAAAGAAAACTAAGACGTACAATTGCACTTATTTTCCATCGCGAAAACTCTCCGTACACCTCTTGGAAGTACTGCAGAGCTCTCTGCGCCGCAGTGAGCATTTCCCAGGATCCCACTTTGTGTCCCTGGTGATCAAAGGCTGCCATGACTCATTTCCTCCTCACACCTCCAGTTCCTGCCTCTCTCTGCCTCTGCCCCTTGCAGGCTTCCTGGAGGCTCACCCCCTTTGAGGTGGCTGAGCTCTCCGCTTAGCTTCAAGAAATAAAACAAAGTTAGATGTTGTAACTGTGAACCTTCTGCTTAGGCCCAACTTGTCAATTTCTGTGAAAGCACTTCTGTCAAAAATCTGTCCTGTGATATTTTTGTTTAGGAAAAGGAAAAGAAAGCGTTTTTAATGCAAAAACGTGATTGAAAATAATTTGTCAAGATCAAAAAATGAAATAAATGTACAGTATTTGACAAGTCACAGTATCGTGGAGTGTTTTTGCTTCTCCAGTCAAAATGTTAAGAAACTGTAATACGCAGCAATTAAGTAAATTTTTGATTTGCGCATGTTGAAAACTAGAATTTGCATCCATCAGTAATGCCAATCCTGTCTTTTATTTATAAAACATACTTCGGTGTTGACTGGAACAAGGAATAGATTTGCAAATTCTGAATATTGAGGCATATCTTGACTACCTTTGACAGTGAGATATACTGAGAGGATTTGGGGTAAAAAAAAATATATTATTAAAATGCAAATAGGCTGACCAGGCGCCAGTGGATAAACTCACACTGAGAGATGCCTGGGAACACAAACTTGACAAAATAAACCTTAACATATATGACAGAATGCATGAAATTGGGGGATAAGCTTTATTAAGGTGCAGGTTAGGTAAGGGCTCTAAATATGACTAATATGTCATATGAAATGCACAACATTCAATAAAATATATATTGAAAAATTTTAATATATATTAACTAGCACAGCTGGAAGGTTGAAAATGCTGAAATTGATGAAATAATGTTTCTTACCACCAGTGGAACTACACAAACATATAGACACCTGGATCTTAATAATCAGTTCTTTGGATAGAAAGACAAGGTAAAGTACAATTTGTCCATTGCACGATACTAAAACAATTTTCAATATGACGATAATGATAGTAAAAGGAACCAATGAATACTAAAGACAAAAATCACATGATTGTATCCATAAATACTTCAAAAGCAGTTTAAAAAAATCAAACCTCTTCTTTATTAACACCTGGTCATTTTGTAGTGATGAGTTTTGTAATGACACTTTCTTCAAACATGTAGTGCGATTTGATCAGATTCACGGCAGTGCCCTCTCCTGTCTCCCATGTCTAGTCCCTTCCTCATTCCAAATAGTGTCCTTTCCACACTCATGTCACATATATGTAGGTGATGTATAAGTACACATAATCTGGGTTCCATGGATGAGTACCAACATTATATTTACCCTAATAACATTTTGTTTAGCATCATTAGCTCTAGTTCCATTCATTTTCCTGGAAATGACATAATTTTCTCTTTTTTTAAATGACTGAGTAGAAGTTTACTGTGTGTAAGGTTATCTGTTCATGGTGCTCCATATCTTGATTTTTGTGAGTAGTGTTCTAATGAATGTAGATGTGCCAGTTTTTCCGTGGTACTGCGACTTAGATTTCTTTGGGTAGATATTCAGGCTTGGTATAACTAGATTATATTGAAGGTTTCTTTTTCATTCTCTTAGGTACCTTAACATTGAATGTCATCTGTACTAGTTTTCATCCCCACGAGCACTGTTTAAGCATTCCATTTTGCCATCACACATCCTTATTAGCACGTAGTCACATGTGTTTTCCCAATGATACTCATTCTGACTGGGGTGTGGTGGTGCCTCAGTGTACTTTTGATGTGAATTCCATTAATGGGTAAGGACCTTCAGTGTTTTATTTATTTATTTTTCTTTTATATTTATGAGTGTTTTGTTTGCATACATGTAAGTGAACTGATTTCATTCAATGCTCATAGACTATAGAAAAGAGCATTGGATCCCCTGGAACTGGAGTTATGGAAAGGTAATAGCTGCATGTGGGTGCTGGGAACCAAACCTGGGTTCTCTGCAAGAGTGGCCAGTGCTTTCATATGCTGAACCATCTCTCTAGTCTCTCAAGTTTAATGATCTTGAACATTTTACATGTGTTTATTGACCATTTATAATTTTTTTTATAAATCCTAGATATTAATGTCTTGACAGGTTAATAGCTGGCAAAAATTTCTCTAAATCTGTATGTTATTTCTTCACTCAATTCATTCCTTCTCCACTCACATCTAGGCCCCCACCCACACCTTGGAGAGTTTCTTAACTCCATGCAATCCCATTTGTCAATTCTTATAAGGTTTTTTTTTTTCTCCTGAACTACATGAGTCCTTTTCAGAAATCCCTTGCTTATGTCTTTATATGATGTGATCTCTGTTTTTCTACAGCAATTTCTAAGTTTTGGGTCTTAAACTAAGAAATGATTTTTAGCACAGTGGAAAAATGATTTTATTTTTGTACATGTCACTATCTACTTTTCTAGCAACATTTATTGAAGAGCCCTTTTCCCTGTATGTATGTGTTTTTGACACCTTTATCAAAAAAGCGCATGGTTTACACAGTGTGGGTTTATCATTGGAATTTTGATAGTGAGCGCATTAAGTCTATAGATTGTCATCTTCAAATATTGATATACTAATTTTCAAAATACTAATGCTCTCAACTTCTGAGATTGGGAGGTTTGACCTTTAATTTCTTTCTGGGTGTATTTGAAAGATTTTTATTGTACAGATTTCTGTGTTCCTCAGTCAAGCTTATTCATAGTTTTCCTTTGCTTTGGAGAAGAAATACTGTGACTGGGATTGATTTTTTATTTTTTTCTTTATTTTTGAGAATTATGTGCATTATGTTGACTCCTCCTCCTCCTGCCTCCTCTTCTTCCCTTGTTCTGCCCACTCCCACTCCCTTTCAAACTTTCTCCTGTTTTGTTATTGTTACATGTATCTTCATATATATTTATATACATGTGTATAATGTACTGTGATCTTTTGGTGTTCCTCTTAAGTAGATATGCTTAGGCTGCTGACCTATTGGGATTATATAACCCATCAATGAACTTGTCTCTAAGAGAACTGATTCTTACTCCCTTAGCATGCGGTGGTTGCCTGTAGCTCTTCATCAGAGTTAGGGCCCTGTGAAATTCCTCCTGTCCAATTCCACATGTCCACTGGTGGGATCATTGATCTGGTCTAGTTCAGTCAGCCACATCATAGCGATTTCAAGGGTGCAACTTCTCTATCATGTCTAGAGTACACGATCTGGCAGCAGGTATTCTTTTTGTTCCTCTGGCTCTTTCAATCTTTCTGCTCCCTCTTCAATGATGTTCCTTTATGTGTAGGGGGGATGTAGATGTAGCAATCAGGGCTACACACTGCACAGTTGCCTAATCTCTACATTTCGATCTGCTGTGGAAATTTGTAAGAGTTCCCAACTGTTGAGAAAGGAAGTTCTCTGATGAGTGGTGAGAGCTACACCTTTCTGTGAATATAATGTTAAATATTTAGTGTATAGTAAGAAATTGCATGGGTTCAGAAAAATGGCAGTAGTAGGTTTTCCTTTAGGGTCTATGAGAACTCCAACCATGTGTACTTGGCTAAGCTTACAATACCAAACATGATTGCCCTCCTACTGAGATGGCCTTACATCCACTAGATAGCCATTGATTACCCCCGATATTATACCAATAGAGATATTTTGCTCATTGTGGTTTGCTGACTTTACAACTGGGTATGACCATTGATGGGTAATAGTGGTTTTGTAAAATAAGTCTGATAGTGTTCTTCACTTTTTATTTAGTGGGAATGTTTGAGTAGTTGGTGTTACGACTTTCAGACCTAGTAGTACCTAGCAGTGACTCCATCATGTCTGGGTTTTGTTAGTGTAGAGATTTTATTCTTCCTTCCATCTCCTTGCTCATTAAAGGTCATTTTAAGCTGTTCAGTACCTCTTATCTTAATTTAGGTAGGTCATATGTATCTAGGAATTTAAGCATTGCTTCTGGATTTTCTATATTACTTGATTATAGCTTTTCAACATGTTCTGCAATGAGCCTCTGAATTTCATTATCTAATGAAATGAATTATCTAATGTGATGCTTCATTTTCATCTCTAATATTATTGCATGTCTTTCCTCTCATATTGGTTAGCTCGGCTAAGGTTTTGTAAATACTGTTTCTTTCCAAAGAAGCAACTCTTTGTTTCACTGACTCTTCATAAAGTTATTCTTATTTGACTTCATTAATTTCTGTCTAGATGTACACAACATACCAAAATTAAGCCAAGAGGGAATAAATAATTTAACCAGATACACAATCCGTCTGGATCTGTATTATTTCTTTCAATTATTGCATTTGGTTTTGACTGGCTGCTCTTCTTCTGAGAATGTGGGGTGTACCATTTGGCTATTTATTTGAGATCTCAAGTTTTTGTTTTTGTTTGGATTTTTTTTTTTTTTGGTCTTTTTGAGACAGGGTCTCCCTATAGCCCTAGCTGGCCTTGATTCGCTATGGAGACCAAGCTGTCCTTGAACTCACAGAGATCCGCCTGCTTCCCGAGTGCTGGGATTAAAGGCGTGTGCCACCATGCCCGGCTGAGAGCTCAAGTTTTTAATGTAGGCATCTGCAGTAACTTGAATGAGAAGAATGTCCCCTAGGCTCTTGTTCTATGAGACAGGACATTCTGCCTTGCTGGTAGAAGGAGAGTGTCACTAAGGATGGCCTTTGAGAGTTCATAGGCTTTGTTCTCTTTCTGATCCTTCGGTGTGGATGGAGTTTTGAGCTCCCAGCTTTTTTCTCCTGCTCTCTATGTCTGCCTCTTGTGTCCATGTCTTCCCACCATGATGGACTCTTATCCCTCTGGAACCATAAACCCAAATAAACTCTTCTTTCTATAAGTCACCTTAATCATGGTGTTTTATCACAGCAACAAGAAAGTAGATAATACAGGAATTCTGAGAAGAACATGTGCATTCTGTGCAACTTGGTGACTTATTTTGAAGATACCAGTCAATTCCATGTGATCCATAGTGTCATTTATCTTTGATGTTTCTTTGTCAGTGTTTTTATTTCAATGACTACTTTATTGATAATAGAGAGGTGTTGAAGTCATCCACTGTTACTGTGGTGGTGAGAGTGTCTGCCATTTTGTCTAGAAAATGTTTGTTTACAAAGTTGAGCATGTGGACAATTCAGTAGAGGTATGTTTCAAATTGTTATATCATCTTGATGGATTTTCTTATTTATCAATATGAAGTGACTTTTATTACTTCTGACAAACTTTGACTTGAAATCTTCCTTATTTAATGTTATTTATAGATAAATTTTTATTTGCTTTTAAATTCTAATTATTTGGAGAAAAAATTAAGGCTATTTGTCTTTTCAATGAGGGACATTTCTTCCAGGCAGCGAATGCTGGTTTCTGTGGTTTTCTTTGCATGTGTGCATGTGTATGTGTGTGGGTCTGTTCTGTATCTATGCGTTCATATGCGTACACATATGTGAATATGTCACACATACATGTGGAGGCCAGAGGCTGATGTTGAGTATCTTCCTCTACTGACCTCTACCTTAGTTTTTGAAATAAGCTCTTTTTGTTAAACCAGGAGTTCACTGATTTGTCTAGATTGGTTGGCCAGCAAGCTCCAGAGATCAATATCTCTCTGCCCCTACTTTCCAGCACATGGATAACAGATGTACTCTCTGATGCTGGGGGGGTTTTCATGGCTGTTTGAGACCTGAACTTAGATCCTTATGTTTGCAATGCAAGTATTTTATTGACTGAGCCCCTAGGTTCTTTTTAAAATCTCACTTGTTAGTCTCTATCTTTTACTTACAGAATGGAAACCATTGAAATTCGGGGTTATTATTGAGGTTCATTTTGTTATTTTTGCGGTGTTTGGTTATTTCACAATCTTCATTTGTTTGTCTCTTGTTCTAGCGCGATTAATTTTCCTGTATTCCTGTGAATGTGTTTGCCTTTCTCTTCAGGGTGTGGAATTTCTTGGTGTCTTCCATAGTCTAGCATGATGGGTAGGATTTAATTTACTTTGCTCTTTACCAGTGAAGGAGTTTATTTGTTCTTATGTTATGAAGGATCCCATTGCTAGAAATAGAAATATGGGTGACAGTTATTTTCTTTCAGAAATTAATAGAGCAACATTTGATCTTTGCTCTTTTTGAAATTCTTTGTGATTGATTGATTGATCGATTGATTGATTGATTGATGATTGTGTGAGTATGAATGTTTTGCCTGCCTTAGATCCTCATGCTTGCAATGCAAGTATTTTATTGACTGATCCCTTAGGTTATTTTTAAAATGTCAGTGTACCACATATAAATAGCCTACAGAGACCGAAAGAGGGGATTGGATCCACTGGAACTGAAGTTAAGGGCAGTTAGTTGTCATGTGATGCTGGGAAAGGAACCTGGGTCCTTTGTAGAAACAGTCAGTGCTCTCAACCTACAACCTCTACCCCCTCTTCATCTTGTTTGATTTTAGAGTTTGTGTTGAGAAATCTATTGTTGTTCTGAAGGATTAGATTTTGTATGTGATTTACTGTTTCTTTCTTACAATTTTAATATTATTCCCTTTTTTGATTACTCAGTAATTAATTGGATATTATGAGGGAAGGTCTTTCCTAGAACCATTTATTTGAGGTTTAAACACCTCCTGTAAGTTAATGACCTACTCTTTCCCCAAACGTGGGGCATGTTCTGCTATTTTCTTAATTAATCTACTCCCTATTACTTTAGCATGTAATTCTCTTCCTAATTTTATGCCCGTGATTTCTAAACTTGTTTTTTACTGTTGCCCAAGTGATTTTTCTTGTTCTCGTCACAATTTCTTTTTAATATCATTAATGCCTCAATATTCTTAATTATCTGTCTTGTTTCCAAATCCTGTCATTCTGATTTTCCCTTGATCCACTCTGCTGGTCAGGCTTTCTATTTCATTTTTTGGCTTCTTGAACTTTCCCATTTTAAGTTGTTTTAGTTTTCCATCTCTGTGTCTATTGGATTCCTCTTTCACATATTCTATTTTGTTTCTTATTTTGTTGAGTTATCTCTTATAATGCCCTAAGGAGTTTACTTACATCCTCTTAGATTTTGATAAAAATTTCATAAGCATTCTTTTGAATAATTTATCTTTATTTCACATGCTTTCTCCTTATTAGAATCTATCATTGTAGAAATTTTTATCTTTTGGAGACATGTCACCATAATTTTTACATTTCTTGGTTTTCTGCATTGAACATTACACAGGCAGGACTGAGTTATCAGTTGGGATTTTATTTAATATCTCATGTTCTTTCAAATATTAACAAGGTAGATCCAAATTTCAAACTGAAAGCAATTCTTCAACATATACAGATACTCAAATGATCAACAACAGTAATAATGAAATAAGTGAAAAATTTAACATACACAGGTGTGTAGCAATATACTTTGACAGTATCATAATGTCTATAATCTAAAAGTTTGAACAAACTGAGGTGTTGGCCATGAGAAATAAGGGCATTATCATAAATTGTGATTGAGTATAAATGTAAAACTCACTTAATAACTTCTCCCAATTAGAATGGCACAAATTCTGACAATCTACCTATTGAATACACGTATTCATGTATAAAACAACATATTACATATTTATTATCCTTATGTTACATGCTTGAAAATGAAATAAACATGTTGGCATTTTTAAATTTGGAATGAGTCCTATGACAACTTATATTACCTGACCACTGATTATCACTCCAGGATAGGTCTACATTTCTAATTTCTAATCTTACTTACTGGGAATATTGCATAATATTTAATTTTCTAAACTCAGTGTTATATTTTCCTTATATTTTCATTTATTTTATTTTACTTTTTCATTTGGGGTTTAAACCAGAATATCTCATAGACCAGGAAGGTAGCCTACCTCCGAAGCATCTATATCCTCTTATATTTAGTTTAAATTGTTGCTATTGATAAGAATATTGTGTGAAATCTATCATCTTGATTATTAATGCACAATAGAGTCTTGATAATTACAGACACAGTGTTGAGTAACAGACCTCCAGATTGTAATCATCTGGCACAAACTGAAACACTTTCTAACACCTCCCTGAACATCTTGCACCTAGCACTGTGAATTTTGCTGCTCTAGGCTTATTACTGCAACTGTGTGGTCCTTATCCTACGGCGAATCCCTGTCTTATAGGACATTGTCATCCAAGTTCATTGATACTGTCATATGTGACTACCTGCTTTATTAATGCTGAATAATATTTCATCATATTTCCATGTAGTATTTTACTTACTCATCCTGTGTTAAAGGATATTCAGTTCTTCAAATTTCCTGACTATGTTGAAAAATGCTATGATAATCATGGGGGTTCACACATTTCTTTAAGAACCTTATTTCAATCATTTTGGAAATACACCTAAGTGGTCTTGCTAGAGCATAGAGTTGTTCCATTTGTAAAGATTTGTAGTAACCACCCGACTGTTTACCAAGCATTAGTGCCATTTCAAGGCCTTCACAACAGTGCACCAGGGTCTTACATTCTCCATATCCTCACCAATAGCTATTCTATTCTGAAGGCCACACTAGTAGGTAGGAGATGTTTCACTGTGGTTTTGACTTATATTTCTCTGATGATTGCTGGGCAAGAGTGCCATTTCCTAGACCTTTGGTCATTTGCTGCTCTGTTCTCACTCTCTTTCTAGCTTTCAATTGGATTTTTTGCTACTCTGTCTTTGCTACTAACAATAAAGGGGTCTGTATTCTGCTATTTATTCATTACAAGTCTTCTGAAGCCTGAGCTACTCTGTGGAACTTCTCTTAAATTTCTTCCTAAGTTAAATCAGTACAAACTAATTAGTACAAATCGATCAATGGGTACAAATTAATGTGTAAAATTCTGAGGGGCTTTTGTATCTATGCATTATTGACCATATATGCCAAGTTCTGGTTATTTGTTAAGATGTTGATTGCGTGTGTTAAAATAGCCTCCTTATTAATTTATACTTTTCTTTGTTTCATAGATTATATGACAGTTCTTAGTAAGGTTAGGCACCAGGGACAAGTTATTTTAATATTCAGTTTAAATTCAACTTTGTCAGTGTGATGATTAAAGTTGTCAATTTGACAGGGTCTAGAATCATCTGGGAAATGGATATCTGGGCATGTCTGTAATTATCTTGAGTATGTCAATTGATGTGTAGAAATTCATCTTACCTGCAGGAAGGATCATTCCCTAGCCAGGAGACAGTGGACTGCATGAATATAGAAAGGGAACTGAACCGTAGCCTGAATTAATCCTTCTCTGCTTACTGTTGTGGCTATGATATGACCAGCTGCCTCAAGTTCCTCCTTGACTACCTGTCTCAATGGACAGTACCTTGAACTCTGAACCCTTTCTCCCTGAAGTTTGTTGGGGTGGCTTTTAATCACATCAACTGAAAAGAAACTAAGACTGTCAGCTATCAAATAATCTTGAAGAATTTAGAAGACTATATTAGAGATAAAGATACTCTAGTTACATAATTAAATACATGTAATAGGTACAGATGTGTATTTATAGATAAAGACCTAAATGGCCACTGGGGTTGATAGACTTGCCATGTGTGGTAGCTAAGTACAATTTCATTGCCTCACGGCTGATTTTTACTTTTTGATACAAAAGCAAACAATATTAAAATTTACTATAACATACTAAATTAATGAATGTTATTATGATGATATATTATTTAATAACCTAGGGAAATTGCATTTAAGTTACTGAATCGGAGGAAAATTTACTCATTTCTTCAGCACGTGACTATTTAGCATCTTTGAGGTCATGTTTCTGGAGTCTGATAATACATTGGAGAGTAAAATAATGAGGCTAACACTCGTTTCATGCACAGTGCATTCTGCATTATTTTAGATAAAAGTCATTACACTTTTATCAACTAAATTATTTTACAACGCATTGCAGATGCTCCTCAAATTATTAGAGAAGATTATAGGAAAGGGAAATTTTAAAGTGATCAAAGACAATTTTATGTACAACTTTGGTGCCATGTAGGTATCAGTTTATTGGCATTTTCTTCCTGTAAGATGATGTGTAAAGGTGGATAGACGTCCATTTACTCATGTTCACACTCACAAGTTCCTCATTGTGCTTAGTCAGGCTAGAAGAATAGAGAATAATGTTTCATTTGTCTTCTGATTCCTTATCCAAAGATGACAACCAGGTTATGGTTATCAAACTAAACTCTTTTGCCAGCATCCGTTTCCTTCGGTGCTTTGTATTGCCTCCACGAATCATTACAGAATTAGATACGGTTTCCATTACCTCGCCACTTTGCCCATAATTTATGACTCTGAGAGGACTTTGTTTGATTTCCTTAAGCTTCATTGACTGTAAACTTGAGAACAGGCTTTATTTAGACTGGAAAGCTGCAGAAACGCAATTTGCGATTTTTAAGGGGATCGTTTATCAAATGCGTTCCGTTAAAATGTGGGATAATTCAATGGAATATTTATGTGCTTTCTTCGTTTCTTTAATGTTAAATGTGTCAATAATATTCTGCTGTGTAGATTATGCTACAGAAACTAGGTTTTGAAGAAGGAGGTAGAACTCTGCCAAGATCTTCCCACGTGTTGACTCTGTCACTTATTATATTTGCATGATACAACCTGTTAAATATTTGGAATTATTTGACTTTGACATATCTTCTTAAACAATACTGTAGAAAATTTTTTCAAAAAGCACCAGAAACTAATTTGGGTAAATGTCAATTTAGCAAAGATTCTGTAAGCACCTGATATTGAACTAAAATGTTTAAATTGTGTTTTCACAGATTGTTTTAAAAGCTCAAAGCGTTTCAAAACTTTTAAATAAGAAACATTTGCACATTTGTAACATTTATTATGAGGAATGCTGTGTCTGAAGAAATAATGAAAAAAGTTTGCAAATAGATTTCAACCAAATATTTAAAATATAGACAGCCACCAGGTGTGGTGGCTCATGCCTTTAATCCCCGTCAGAGGCAGAGGCAGGCGGATCTCTGTGAGTTCGAGGCTAGCCTGATCTACATAGTGAGTTCCAAGCCAGTTTGGACTACAGGGAGACTCTGTCTCAAAAAAGACACACACACACACACACACACACACACACAATTCCAAGCCAGCTTGGACTACAGGGAGACTCTGTCTCAAAAAAGACACACACACACACACACACACACACACACAGACAATGAAATTCACATCCTAACTCTAACTCCAAACTTCCTGGTGCATTAGCTTTTTGGAGATTAATGAGATGTGATAAATGCAATTTGTGGTAAAATATAAATCCATGATAATGAAATCATGGAGCATAGTTTTTAAAGTTTCTGTTTAAACCTCTTACTCCTCTACAAAATGTGTTAATAGGGACACAGATTAAAATTTGGTTTTGTCTCTGATGTTATTAACATATTCAGAATCTTACAATATTCATCTCAGATGAATATGTACTTGTATTCAATATTAGCTACAATAAAGTTGTGGTATGGTATTAGGTTAGAATATTCTGTGGATCCGGTAACATTCTAAAGGACAAACAATGTTAAATCAGTTTTAGACCAAGGTGAATAAGGAGGAGAGGAGAGACGAACACAGAAGTAGTGGGGACTTAGGTAGATTCGAAAATATAGGCAAAGGCATGGCAGGGAGCACAGAAACCTGTCAGCACCTGGTGTGAATCACAGCTCCCCATTCAAATTGGAAACAGTGCTCTACTGATCAGAGGAGTCTCTTCTACCACACTGAGGTGAGATACACAGATAGGACTATTTATCAAGAATCCAGTATTTTAATGACCAGCGTTTTCAATTCAGAAGGGGATAATGACCCCAGAACATGACTAAACCTGACCGTATCAAAACATCATAGTTAATATGAAGCAGGACACTAATAAATGATCACCTAGCATTTCACATTGTAAAACTGAAAAGAATCAGAGCTAATGAAAAACTTCTTCTTTCTTCTCCAAATATAATTTGTTTTGTTGAATAATTTTATTCATTTTTAATAGAAGAATCTAGTGCATATTTTTATTTTTCTCTATATACTGAAAATTGCGCATTAAGAGATAACTCATCTCTATTGCCTTTCTTTTATGTCGTTATATTGTGTGCAGTTTTTTTTAAAATAAATTCAACTATCCAGTGTTCCCCCTTCTAATTCTATCCACACTAAGTCCTCTAAGTACTGAAGTGAGGCTGATATTTCAAACATGCATAACTAGTTTTAAAAGTCAATCCACAGAATAGTAGAAATAATTGCCTTAATGTAAATATGGAAAAAGGACTTCAGTCTCTAGTAAATGATGTGCCTTAAAAACTCATAACAGGAAAGGCCAGTAGAATAATGAATACCCAAAGGACATGAAGAGACATTTCACCAAAATATGTGAATGACATATAATACTATATGTAAATGTTAGTGCCAACATATAGTGCATATATGTGAGTACATATGATTCTGATGTGCAGCATTCTTATACAATAGGGTGTTAAAAGTACACAGTAAGGCATTCAAATTACACAGTAGAGTATTCAAATTACAGTAAAATAATTTAATCTATTTATTGGAATTGGCTAAACCCAAACAGCATAAAATCAAAGTAACTGAATCTCTCTCTCTCTCTCTCTCTCTCTCTCTCTCTCTCTCTCCAGTGTCTCTTTGTCACCCCAGCTGACACTGAACCCCCTATCTAGACCAGGCTGGCCTCAAGCTCACAAAGATTTACTGGTCTCTTCTTCCCAAGTGCTGATATTAAAGACTTGTGCCACCATGCCCTGCTAAATAAAACTTTATATTAATAATCAAATTCTAATTTGTGATATCTCCTAGAAAAATATTTTGCAGTTGCTCAAAAAGTAAATACAGGTTTGATGCATAACTCAGTAATCTTAATTTTAAATATCTAGTTGGGAAGGCTCATGTTTGTACATATCTCGACAATTACATCCATTGTATTAAAAACATTCAAACAAGATGGCTGGTCCAGCCATTAAGAGTGCTTTCTGCTCTTGCAGAGGACCCATGTTTGTTTCCTAACACTCACAGTCGGAGGCTCACAACTGCCTCTAACTCCAGTCCCAGGGTATCTGAAACCCTTTGCTGGCATCAAGTGGCACCTGCACACAAGTGGTGGGTATGCATACACTCAGGTATATGCATGCACATAAAGTAAAAAATAAATAAAATATATTTTAAAAACTCAAAAGCTAACTACTTTCAACTAGTGAATGGATTAACTGTGGTATATGAATGCAATATAATGTTATTCAGCAATACAAAAGAACAGAATACCAATGAAAGCTATCACAACACACAAAACACACACAAGTGAAATAAATATAGGACCTGTAGATGAATCCACACTGCTGCAGGCAGGTAATTTTTAACAAAGGTGTCAAACATTGGAGAATGGAGACTCTGGTTCTAGGAAACTGATATCAGCATGTAGAAGAACGAAACTGTAACTCTGCTTCTTATACTGCTGAAAACCAAACTCAGAATGGATTGACTGCCTTAGGGTAATACATTGAACACTGAAACGGATAGACAAAAACAATGAGAATGTTTTTTTTTTTAATGTATTAGTATGTACAAAATACCAAATATGGAATTATTGGAAAATTATTTTTTTAAAAAAGCTTAACTTAGAATGCAGAGTTCCCTGCGATGTAAGAGTCTGGTGGAATCGCATGTGGCTTTACACATGTAGATCTGACATAGTATGGGCATGCTGAAAAGGACTTCATAAACGTGTAACTGAAGAGCAAGGATAGGCAAAGGGACCAGGAAATGGAGAAGCCTCATTACAGCACAGGAAACAGTCGGTGGAGAGAAGAAACAGCGTACACAATTGGAAAAAACCTTTGCCAACAATACACCCCATGGGAAAAATAAGAATGTATCAATAACAAAATTAAATATCAAAAATAATGTAATTAATCAATGGATGAGCGAACTGAAAAGTTTCTGTAAAGAAGAAATGAAATAGGGGCTGGGGAGCTGGCTCAGCAGTTAAGAGCACTGACTGCTCTTGCAGATGACTCGGGTTCGATTCCCAGCACCCACATGGCAGCTGCGAACCATCCTTAACCCCAGTTCCAGGGAAATTTGAAGCCCTCTTCTGACCTCCGAGGCGTTGCACGACACGGGTGCACTCACATACATGCAGGCAATACACTCATACACATAAAATAATAATATAGTAAATAAAATATTTTTTAAAAGTAAAATAATAGTAAATAAAATATTTTTAAAAAAGAAGTGAAATATCTCAATAAATATATGCAAAAATGTTTAACATCCTATCCGTTAGAATGATTCACTTGAAGATATAAGCTTCCCTCTCAGTCAGAATGAGTGTCATCCAGAAAACAAGCTATAAAAAATGGTGAGGATGTAGTTGAAAAATAAGCTATTATGTGCTACTTTGTGAATGAAAACCAGTAAGGACTCGCATGGAATTAAAATTGAGGGTTTTCGAATAAGTGAAGATTAATCACCATATGATGCAGTTCTATCACCACTGGACATCCAAGTCAGCAGAGCACAGGGATACTTGCACATCCATGTTTACCATAGCACTGTTCACAATAGACAAAATATGGAAACAGCTTGTGTTCATCAACAGGTGACTAGGGAAAGAAAATGTATTATATATGAACAATGGTGTTTTAGACAGGTGTAAAAGATAATGGAATTATATAAATTATAGGAAAATAGACATAAGAAATCAAATATGACAAATTTAGGCGATTTCTATATAATTATATATGCATTTATATATGCTTTTATATATATATATGACATGAAAATAGAGGGTTGACTCTGGGAAACAGCAGGAGTAGTGAGAAGGGAGGGTTACTCAAAGTACCATAATATGCATGTAAAAATGTCATTAAAAAGCCTGTCAGTCAAAATGTCCTTGGGCCTCTTAGTAATATACTCTGTTCCAAAGGCCAAAAATGTCAAAAGTATTTCGAAGCTTTAATCTAATCCCTAATAGATTTTAGGGCTACCTCTTCAGAAGGGGGAATGTTAGAGTAGCAAAAAGCCCCATAAAAAAAGAGTACATGAAGTTGTCAGAAAAGTGATGGGGAGATATGGGAGGAGTTGGAGGGAAGGGACTGGGCATGGAGTTGGAGGGAAGGGACTGGGCGTGGATTTGATCAAAACACCCTATATGCATGTGTGAAATTCTCAATATTTTTTTTAAGTTAAAAAATAAAATAAAAAAGATAAATAAAACAAACATTTTAAAAAGCCCATCATTTTGGCTAATTGCCTACAATATTTAAAAGACAAAGAAAGAGAAAATCAATGTCTACTCCAAACTATTATCATTTCTGTTACCTGAAGAACAGATCCACACTGCCACACAGCTTTCTGGGTGTACCATGTGTCCTGGCTGCTCTTTCTATATTTTTCACAGCTCAGGACTGAATGAAACCACACATTCCATTAAACTCACTTCATGTACAGAACATCCCCTCTTATGTTTTTACATGAACACGTGTTTTGATATGATGCTGCTCTGATGTGAAGAAATTCTATTTTCTTCATTCTCTTCTATTCTGTATCATATTCAACTTTCTTATGAATCCCAAGGCCCACTTCAATGTATAATAAGGTCCCTTTAAAGAAACACTGTGCCGTTTAAAAATCGTATTTTCTGGGTGGTTCCTCACTCACTGTTGTTTCAGCTTAGCCAAACTAATTATCAGGGTTGTTATTATCTCTTAATATCTCTCTCTCTCTCTCTCTCTCTCTCTCTCTCTCTCTCTCTCGGTGGTACAGTGTTCGTAGCTCAGCACTAGAAGAAGCTATCTATGTATTTTGTCCATCTTCTTCCCCAGCGCTTGCTTAGCAGGATTGGCCCCTTTCGGTGGGCATCTAGTCTTGTCATGTCTACCAAATATGCTGTGATAGCCGGTTTTAAGCACCTCAAACTGTACCCTCCTTGCCTGTACTGCAGCTGCTGTCACTGTTATTCATTATGCCATCGATTGAGTCAAAATCCAAAGAAAAACCATGTAACAACAACAACAAAAGTTCAATCCTCTGAGCATTTATTTTTACTATTTGTGCTAAGATTCCAAACTAAAGAACCCACTTTAAAATCAAAGTCCTGTCACAGGAAACAAATTTTAAGGACAGCAGTTTTTGAAACAGGTCTTGTTAAATTTTTGGAATAAAACAAAAGTTCAATCCTCTGAGCATTTATTTTTATTATTTGTGCTAAGATTCCAAACTAAAGAACCCACTTTAAAATCAAAGCCCCAGGAAACAAATTTTAAGGACA
>NW_008335054.1:306467-317900 GCF_000622305.1 Nannospalax galili
TTGTTAAATTTTTGGAATTTCAAGAGTGAAAAAGTCTCCTCTATGTTATAATTACAAAACATGTAATTTGTATTGATAAAATAGTTTTCTCTGGAATAACAAAATCAGGAAAAATATACATAATTAAGAGTAAGTTAGTAATGTGTTCTATACCATTTCCCTGGCATGTACACCAATACTTTCCAGGATAAATTCCATTGGCCTTTGAACACCGTTGGTAGCAATATTCCTAAGAAACTTATCTGTGTGGGTTTTGTTTGCTACCAGTTTTTGTTTTCCCAATGAATGTTTTCAATTGTCATTACTTTCATTATAGAATAAACATTTTGATTATAACAGCAATCATAATTTACTTTTGAACTTTCAGAGATATTTAGAAATATTTTTGTTTTATAAAGGTCCCATGTATCTTCTTTTTCAAATTTATTCTAACTTGATTTTGTTCTATTGTTGATACTGGACTAGATGTGAAATGTGTTAAGATATGCCTGCTTTGTGAAAACACCCATCACCATCTCTTCTGGATACTCCAGAAGGTTCTGGATACTCCAGAGATTCATTAAAAGTGTAGAGAGCTTTGGGATATTGGGTGCACAGTTCTTTTCTTGCACAAAAATTGTAGGGAGTTGGTTACTCCCACAACAGTCATGCCACTATTGCACTTGGGGCACAACTTGTTTGACATGTCAGCTTCTTGGGGGGGATGGGATTAAGGTACACATCTGAGTTAGACTACTGACAGCCCTTCTCCCCTTCTCTAGAGCATCTCCAACACATTCTTTCTTTTGTATTCTTATGACAGAATTCATTGTATTGATTGGTTTTCCTTTCTCTGATTTATTTTATCTTATGTGCATGCATGTTTTTCTGCATGTATACATGTGCACCGTGTGCATGCTGTTCTGTCAGAGGTCAGAAAAGGGTGTTAGAACCCCTGGAACTATAGTTACACAAGGTTGTGAACTGTCATATGGGTGCTGGGAACTGAACCCTGGTCCTCTGCAAGAGCAGCCAGTGTTTTCAATTGCTTAGCCATCTCTCCAGCCCCATCTATTAAATTTTCTATTATTTGATATAGAGAAAATATAGAGATTTTATGTGATTACTTCCTCATTTTTTCTCAATTTTTTTTAATATGATACTATTACATGATATGAAAAGTGACCTTTATTCTTTTTGTAAAATAGGGCAATGTATTTTTTTTCTGTTTTTTTTTTTTAACCTCTTTTTATATTTGTATCCTTGGCTTTAAAAAAAACAACTATTACATCTTTAACCTGGAAAAATAATGTGCTGATCATTTAGCACAAATTATACAATATATACAGATGTAAGCAACATTTGAAGAGACTTCATGATTTGATGACATATTTTATGTTACTAATATTCTTGATAATTATTTAGACAATTGTTTTCTTAATGTGCTTAAACGTTAAACAATTGAATCCAGGTGGAATTTTTAAGTCAGGGTACACTTGATTATAAAACATTTCTTTATGTATTGAGCTGTAAATATTACTCACAATAGGATACAAATAAGCCAAATAAACTTGTTTCTCAAGGCCAGTGTGCTTGTTCTAAAGAAAAATGGATAAAACAAATTGAGTGTTTCAGCGTTAGCCAGGTCTATCAAACAGCATTACAAGCGTGTATGTCTAAGACACCTGAAGGTTATAAAACAAATTCCTAAAAGTTCAGTTTTATTGCTTCACACTAGGTCACTGTAAAACCTCTGAATCCCATAGGGAGCCTTTTATTTTAAAATCAATGTTGGAGCTGCTTGATGGGAACAGAGTTGTCCCTGAGCCAATGCTGCTGCAGTTAGAGAGGATTACAGGTGCTCAACACCAGCTTCTACATAGTCTGAAAATTTCAAGAACAATCATTAAAGCTACCTTTTATATGTAAAATACACAGAAATGCTGTACTTGTTTACCTATACCTAATGAACACTGTTGTTAAGACTTCTGAGGACCTTATAGGAAGGCGTGTTTATTTGTGCAAAATGGGAAATTGAATTTGTCCTGCTTATTCAAGTAGATACCCCGAGAAAATTCATGTTGTACAAATTAGATCCAGGCACAAGAAAACAAGAAGTAAAATTGTTTCAAATCTACTACTGTCATGAATTTAACATTCTTCAAGCTTTTGTGGATGTTTACAATGGATGGCTATATGGATTTTGAAAAGTAGATCTAATGAAATTAGAGATTAACTCTGGCTGTATATACAAGGCTGTGACTGAATATGAACAAACAGAGGCGGTGAGACATGATGGTGCTCCAGAGACCATCCTCCAGGAAGGACTTAGTAGTTATTTTCTTCATCTTAATAATGTCCTCATTGTAAGAAATGTGGTTTATCCACTTACAAACACTCTTCCAAAGAGAAAGAGTGGCAAGTGGAAAATTCTGTTCAGTCTTCTAAGATCAGTTTACCTTCCTGGTATGTCCTTTGTGCATGAGCCTGAACAGGTACTGCTTGTCTCTCTGAATGTTCAATCCTGCAAGTTCAAAACTTTCTGTGGCTTTAATGGTTTTACCCCTAAAATTCATACACTGAGTTCCAGCTTTCACAGTGATACAAGGAATAGCTGAGGACTTTAAAAATGTTGTCTTCAGAGTGTCTTCCCCATGAAGGAATCAGTGCCTTTGCAGAAGAGACCCGAGAACACAGAAAGTACGTAGTGTAGTCTGCAGCCTCGAAGAGGGACTCAAATAGCAGTGCCAGTTGCAACATCCCCAAACACAGTAAGGCAGGAACACTCTATATTTTTATTTTGTTTTCAATTTTTTTGTGCTCTTAATCGCTGTGACATCGCTGCAACCCCTCATTGGCAACTTGAGAAACTGCATCAGTAAAATCAGCCTTCGTTACTTTTGCCTATGTCTTTGTTAGGTTGTTAAATTTTTATATTTAATTTATAGAAGCCCTTTATGAATTTTGAACACTTTCTTTGTGTTCATCATCTGTATAACATCCATTTTCACTTAATTTGTGGCACATCATTTTCAATATAGTTTATTCTTAATTTTATTTCTGTTACTTTTCCTTTTGTGCTTACATAAACAATACTCATTCCTTAGTTATGAATGGTATTTTTATAATTCTATTCTTTTTAATTTCTACTTTGTTTTATCCCTTGAATTCCTTGACTTATCCAGAATTTCTTAGGTAAGGGGAAGTGTGGTGGGTAATTTCATTGACAACTTGACATACCTGGGCAGAGGGAATCTCAACTGAGGAACTGTCTCCATTAACTGGCCTGTGGCCATGTCTGTGGGGCATTTTCTTGACTGTTGAGTGATGTGGGAAGGCCCAGCCCACTCTGGGTAATACAACCCCTAGGTAGTTGGCCCCCTATGGTATAAGAAAGCAGGCTGAGCAAGGGGCCAGGGGGGGGCGAGGCAGTAAGCAGCACTCCCCCATGGTCTGTGCTCCAGATTCCTGCCCTGAGTTCCTGCCTTGGCTCCCCTTGGTAATGAACTGTGCTATAAGCCAAATAAACCCTTTCCTCCCCACGTTGGTTTCAGCTATACGAAGGAAAGATGCTCAAAAGTTAAGAACACTGGCTGCTCTTGCAGAGGATGTGTTCAATTCCCAGCATCAACATGTCCACACAAAATAATTTGTAGCTCCACTTATGTGGAAACTGATGCCCTCTTCTGCCCCCATTTGGAGCCAGGCATGTGTGCAGTGTACATACAGGCACATACACAGACATCTAAATAAAGTAAAAATATCTTCTGTGAATTGCTTTGTAAGTTTAAATTAGTTATTTCATAAAAATTTAAATATGTTACAAGATAAAATTTATGATATACTTTAAAAATTGGGCTTCAAGAAAAATTTATTACAGTTTTTTAAAACTACATAATGAAACAAAACACTAACAATTTTCAAAATAAAAACTTGTTCAGTATGATCTCATTAACATCTAGAAAGTTTTTTTTTTACCAGGTCATGATCTCAGTATATACTCTTCATGATGATGTTATTTTATACTTACTACATTTATTACTTGTAACTGGAACAAAATACAGTTGATTTTACTAATACTTTGGAAATTCCCAGGTCACTAAAATTTTGTGCTACTGAAGATTTTTTAAGAATGTTTTTATTTCATTTGAATTAAGATAGCTGAATCATCACAGCAATAATTTTGATATTTCTAAGCATGAAAAATTAGAAGAAAAATATGAAATTTAAATTATTTTATGAGATAGAGGAGGCTTTTTATTCATTTAGTTCATGCACCCTTCAGTGATTATTATTTACTGCTATGGTGAAAATTATTCCTCATTTTCTTCATTATTCCTGTGAATGATAGCAAGTTAGTTTTTTTTATGTAGAGATAAATATAAAAGGCATTTTGAAATAAACATTACTCGGTTTTTTAAACTTTTTAAATATATTCCAGAGAATATAATCATTTCCCATGAATCTATTTTTAGTATTGTACCAGCTGACACGATCATTTTCTCCTTCTCTTTTATTGTTATAGGCATTGTAAATGATCTAATTTTCATTTAGTTATTTAGTCATGAAGACAAATCTTATTCCTAGAGTTTAAGGACTTATAATTGAAAAGGCTTTTCAAAAGACTACTAGTGATCCCTTTTATTTCTTTATCAATTCATAAGCAATGTTTTATCTTGATAAACTGAACTTTTATTGGATCAGAAATCAGTACAGAATTACAGTATTTTCAGGCCAATGCGATGTATCCTAGTCATCATTTTAAATTTATTGGGGTAGCAATCCTGAAGCCCTTTTTTAACTTATGTTTCTGGAAAATTTTGACCACATAATGTAAGAGATAATGTCAGTCTTTGTGAAACAAACCAAAAGAATGAGGCTTAATATGTCAGTAACACAGATGTGTTATCAACCTGCCTTTTACCAATTATTGGTTTTCCAAATTCTATCTCCACAGAGTTGTAGTATTTCTTTCTGAACAACAAAATGTTTAAACCTCTACCTTGACGTGTTTCCTCTCTTCATCCTCTTCTCTCTTTTTCACTTTCCATGTGTTTCAAATGATAACTACCCAAGATTTGTGCCCAAAGTGTTTGCCACTAGCTGGGAAAAGATGTAAGAAAGATTTTTATCAATTCTCTGCATGATTTAATGTGTGTGTGTGTGTGTGTGTGTGTGTGTGTGTATGTGTGTGTGTGTATTGTCTGCATGTATGTAAGTGCTCCAGTGTTGTGCTAAGCCTGCAGAGGTCAGAAGAGGGTGTCAGATCCCCTGGAACTAGACTTACACAGGTATGGATGTTAGCTGCATGTAGGTGCTGGGAATCTAATGCTGGGAATCTAATCCTGCTCCTCTGCAAGAGCAGTCAGTGCTCTTAACTGGTGAGCTGTCTTTCCAATGCTAATTTTTAGATCAGTTAAATACCTATTCAACACCTACTGAAGGACAATGGCTGATCTAGAACAGAAAGTTAATGAATTTTGAATGAATTATCCTTGATTCTACTTTATTTCTTAGAGAAACTCAGTAGTAACGAATGACCAAATGACAAGGCACAGTTCATAGTATTAAAAATACAGGGTTCTTAAAGGCAGATTTGGAACACAAGGAAGTGATAGTTTCTTAATTTTTCATTGATTACATTAGAAAATTATTTTGTTAAATATAAAATAAACAATTATTAGTTTTAAATAAAGTATTTAATATTTTAATATGTTATATTATGCAAGATAATATGCATACTATAAGGAAATAGCAAGGGGGAGGAGAAGGAAACAAGGAAACAAACTTCTACAGAGCAAGATTTATTAGACTAAACCTCAGTGGGACCCCCCACACACACCGTAACACACACACAGCCCAGAGATAGGATGAGCTGTCACAACCTCCAGGTCTGGGATCTGGAGGAGAAGCAACCTCTCTCACAGACTCAGGGTTTTTATATTCTCCTCCCTTTGAGGAGGGGAAGGGTCTTTTGTTCCAGCTTGAGCTACATGGGAAGTTGGCAGTTGGAGAGTAGATTGTGCCATGTGGGGGAACACTGTTGAGGAGTGAGTCTTGACCAGGTAGAAAGCTGGGGTCTGGGAAGGAGGACGGAAGGCAACAGTCATGACAGATGCAGGTCTCCTGACACTCCTACATGCTTGCCTTTGGCCTCTCCCATATTCAGGATCTAATATTTCTCCTTCACACTATCTATCTATCTATCTATCTATCTATCTATCTATCTATCTATCTATCTATCTATATCTATCATCATCTATCTATGTGTCATCTATCTATTTATCTATCTATCTATCTATCATCTATTTATCTATCTATCATTTATCTTTCTATCATCTATAATCTATCCATCTATCTATCTAATCTATCTATCATCTATTTATCATCTATCTATATATCTATCTATCTATCTATCTATCTATCTATCTGTCATCTACCTATCTATCACCTATCTAGAAAACGAAACTTGCTATTCTTTCCAGCATTGTATCTGAACTATACCTTTCTGTGAGCAAACCTGGGGAGGTATTCACGGCCAAGTCTTTAGTAGTGAACTACATTATTCAATAATTTAGTGGCTTCAATTTATTTAACCATTTGCTGTGTGCTAATACAATAGCCATAATTTTATTTTTGTAAAAGTTATTTTAGATTCTCATGACATTGCTATTTTCTTTGTTTAACCTTACAGTTGTTTTAGTTAAATGTGTTCAGCTCTGTTGGACAATGAGTCATTAGATAGCTCAGTGGGAATATTCCTACTGGCAATCAATTTATAGCTGTAGTGTTATGGCTTCAGGGAAACAAGATATAATATTTTTAGTACTACATTTGGTGTGTGCATGCATGCATGCTAAGTTTGCTACTAAATAGTCCTTTTCTAACCTTTATCTTTACTTGCTTTTTTTCTTATTTTATTTATCTGACTTTTCTCTCTTCCAGACTGCTTACATTATGATGTAATATAGGTTATTTCAATATTAATTTAAAGAGCTCTTAGCCCAATGTCGGGTAATGTTAGAGGTAAGAAACGGAGAACTCTCATGGGGGCCTTGCACCTCTGGAAGTGTTATCTACAGTCTATTGTGAAAGTTGCCTTTGTCAAATACTGCAAAGTAGAAATAACTGATGGAAACATGAGGTAGGAAGAGTCAAGAGCTGTCGAGAGGGGGAACTCCATGTGGTAATGAGAGAAGGCTCATTTGACAGACAGCTCGAACCCTTCCTCTGAGTACTAGAAGATTCCTTATTTATTCCTGTTTTGAAACAATGAATCATAGTAGGTTAGAATGGAACTCTATGTAACTTCAGTCTGGCATTAAACTCATATTTCTCCTGCCTCAGCATCTCAGGTATTACAAATGTGAGCAACACATACAGCTAAGTTTTAAGTATTTGCTTTTTGCTAGGCTATCTCATTTCTGCTGCCTCCCATGGTAATTATATTCTTGGGAATTGACTGGTTTCTATTCTTTCCAATGGATTGCATATACAAATTAATCTAACATCTATGATTGTTTAAAATAATCTACAAATAATAGACTTACAAATCTGTACAAGAATAACAATTCTTCCCATCCTTAGGTAAATTCAAGTAATTTTTATGTTCTCCCCTAACAAGTCACTAATTTCATCGAATTATAGTTTATCCACTATTATTCTCATAATCTATTGGATTTATCAACATATAAACATTTCTCTGTTATAGATCAACAGATTTTTAAGTTACTTATCTATCTGTTTGTGTATGCATGCATGTGTGTAAATATGCATGCATTTGTTCACCAGTGCCATAGTGGGCATGTGACCATCAGAGGACATATAGTGGGAATTGGTTCTCTCCTTCCACCATGTGGGTCCCAGGGATTAAACTCAGCCTTGGCTCCAAGCACCCATTGATGAAACAAACAGCTCCTACCCCTCATGCCCCAGGAATACAGAATTAGGGGTCCCCAAATATCATGTGCCAATGAGATAGCACTATCATGAACTCTTTATAGTGACAGAACAAAGATGTCATCAAAGACATGTGGATCCACCAGGCAGGCAGTTTAAAGCAAAGTGGGGAAGATTCTGCTATAGGCCTTGGATGATATCTAGCAGCATTCATTGGAGGACACTGGGGCTTATATGCTATCTACCTTTCATTGGAGGACACTGGGACTGTTCATGGATTCCAAAGGATTTAGCTTCTTCCTGCTGGACAGGGACATTGGCAAGGAGGGGAGCTCTCACAAGGCTGAAACATTGTTCTGGAGTATGGGGTCAGGAAGGCAGGCCACGATAGGGAGACATGAGAGAATTTGGTTAAGAACACCTGGTTCACTGACTGCCGTTTCATTAATTTTGTCCTGAAAAAACTTTAAAAGACATGGAATAATCATCATTATAAGGAGTGTGGATAGCAGTAAAGCAAGAGTAGTTAGGAACAAATTCTAGGCAGGGAACCAGGAGAAGTAGAATAGGGTGAATTTTCAAATAAGTTTCTTGATGAGGGCTTCCAAAAGCATCCATCTACTGGGTTTCTCCTCATTTTTCTTTGGGCTGCCATGGCTGAACTCAAGATTTGCTTTTCAGGCACTTGATAGTTGTTGGAGTGACTAGAATCACAGTGTGAGTTTCCTCCCAAATGACCTCTAGCCAGGGAAAGGGAAGAAATTTAGTCATCATTTAATTTTTAGATAAGAATAGGGATTTTTTTTTGTTTTGTTTGTTTGTTTGTTTTCTTGGTTGCAGGCAGAGACTTCAGAGTTGATTAGAACAAGATTTGAAGTCTTACACCTGAGCAGCAGGTGCATTCTTATCAAGAATAATTCTTATTAAGAATAAATCATTAGTGAGAAATTGTCTAAATAGCATATTATATGAACTTAAGCCTAATGTCTGGGAAGTTCAATCCTTTGGACCCTTAAAGAAATATACCAATCATTCTACTCTTTGGTTATACTTTCCTGTTGGGTATTTAAGACCACACAGTTGGTCCAAATAAACCAATTTATCTTTACTTTTAAGGTCAGTTGAAAACCTGTTCCTCAGGGGTCACATGGACTTGGGAAGAACCCCTGGCTCCTCAGTCCTTTCTTTTACCAGTTCCATCTATGTGAGAATAAGTCAAAGGTCCTGCTCGACCATGGCTGGCTTCACTTGGAAACATTCAGGAAATATTTCTTCTGTGTTGACCCTCCTCTTTGCAGACTTAATACTGGTTTAAATCCATCTGGTGGGGTCTCCATAGTCTCCCTGAAAAAAATGACAAGTGACTCACAACTGTTTCAGGACATTTTGAGAGGCGCTCCATTGTCCCTTGGAAGTTTGTCGACCTTGGAGGGCAAGGGGCAAAAACTTTCCCTTTAAGTTCCTCTGACCAGATTAGTATACACTTCAAATTATGGCTATTAAACACAAATTATGGCTATTATATCTTTACCTGGCTTTGGTATTAGAGTGACGCTGGCTTCATAGAAGGAATTTGAAAGTTCTTCCTTTATTTCTGTGTTTTGAATAAATTGAGTAGTATTGGATGTAGATCTCCTTTAAATGTCTAATAGAATTCTGCTGTAAGTCTATCTGGTCCTGGGCTTTTTTTTTTGTTGGGAGGGTTTGTAGTACTGTTTCAATTTCTTTTGGTGTTATGGGTCTGATTAAGGTGTTAATCTCTTCTTGGTTTAGTTTTGGTGGTTCCCATGCCTTTAGAGACCCATCCATTTCTTTTAGGTTTTCCAAATTTAGTAGCATATAGGTTTTTAAAGTATTCCCCTATAATGTTCTGTATCTTTCTGGTGTCTGTTGTGATGTTTCCCCTTTCATCTCAGATTTTGTTGATTTGGAGTTGCTCTTTCTTTCCTTTGGCTAAATGAGCTAGTGGTCTGTCAATCTTGTTTATCTTTTCAAAGAACTAGCTCTTGGATTTGTTGATTCTTTGTATTGTTTTCTTTGTTTCGATTTCATTAATTTCTGCCCAGATTTTTATTATTTCTTGTCTGCTGGGTTTGGGTTTCATGTGCTGTTGCTTTTCAAATGTCTTGTGTTGCAACGTTAAGTCATTTATTTGTGTTCTTTCCGATTTTTTGATTTAGGCACTTAGAGCTATAAACTTCCCTTTAAGGACTGCTTTCAGCATGTCCCAGAGTTTTGTTGTGTTTTATTGTCCTTTTCATTTAGTTCCAGGAATACTTTAATTTATTTTTAAAATTCTCTTTTGACCCATTCATCATTCAGGAGTGTGTTGTTTAATTTCCGTGTGTTCCTGTGGTGACTAGGGCTCCTTCTGCTGTTGATTTTAAGCTTTATTGCATTGTGGTCTGATAGAATGCATGGAATTATTTCAATCTTTTTGTTATTTGTTGAGGTTTGTTTTGTGCTCCAGTATATGGTCAATTTTGGAGCAGGTTCCATGGGGCGCTGAATAGAAAGTATATCTTTTGGTTCTCAGGTGGAGTACTCAGTAGATTTCTGTTAGGTCCATTTGATATATGGTATTGTTTAATTCAGATGTCTCTCAGTTAACTCTCTGCCCTGTTGACCTATCTAATGGAGACAGTGAGGTATTGAACTCCCCTACTATTAATGAGCTGGGATTAATCTGGGTCATAAAGTCCCATAGGACTGTTTGTATGAAGTTGGGTGCACCAGAGTTTGGTGAATGTATGTTCATGATTGTAATATTTTATTGGTTTATTGTTCCTTTGATCACAATGAAGTGGCCCTCTTTATCTCTTCTGATTAGTTTTAGTTTAAAGTGTATTTTGTGAGATGTTAGAATTGCAGTGCCTGCTTTTTTCTTAGTAAGATTTGCTTGGTATATTTTTTTCCAACCTTTCACCTTAAGGTAGCACCTGTCCTTGAATATGAGATGAGTTTCTTGCAGACAACAAAAAGATGGGTTTTGTTTCTTAATCCATTCACCTAGTCTGTGTCTTTTGACTGGGGAATTCAGTCCGTTTCTATTTAAAGTTATTAATGAAAGATGGATATTGAATCCTGTCATTTTTATTTCTGTTCACATTGCTGATATAGCTGTACTTTTCCACTGTTATACCTTGGATTGAATTTCTTTCCGCAACCCCTTGAGTATAGTCTTTCCTTTCTTCAGCTCTTTGTATTGCTTCAAGAACTCTCTGAAGGGCTGGTTTCATGGACATGAATTCCTTCAGTCTATTCATATCATAGAGGATTTTTCTTTCCCCTTTGACATTAATAGACATTTTGGCTGGGTGCGGTAATCTTGGATGGCATCTGATCTGTGGTCATTTAAAACTGGGAATACTTTGGTCCAGGCTCTTCTGGCTTTCATAGTTTGTACTGAAAATTCAGCTGTAATCCCTATAGGTTTTCCTTTATATGTGACTTGTTGTTTTTCTTTTGCAGCTTTCAGTGTTTTCTCTTTGTTTTGTGCATGTAGTGTTTTTACTACGATGTGCCGTGGAGAGTTTCTGTTCTGGTCCTGTCTGT
>NW_008335054.1:318188-322683 GCF_000622305.1 Nannospalax galili
TTCTAATTGGCTTACTGATTTTTTTTCACTTCCTTCTCCATTTCAGCCTGAGTATTCTTCAATATTTCTAACTCTTTTCTGAATTCAGTCAGAAGTTTATCCCTATCTTCCTTCAGTTCTTTGATTTCTTTTTTTGTGTATTCTTTAAATTCACTGAATTCTTTTATCATGTTTCTAATTGTTCTTTTGAGTTCCATGTCCTGCATTATTACTAGGGGGTTCTCACTGTACTCCTCTAGAAGACTATTGGTATTTGGTGAGGATATGTTATTTTGTTTTTTCATGTTATTATTTTTTTCCCTGTGATTTTGACATGTGAATTTCTTTTGTAGTTTCTATTGTGTGAGACTAAAACCTTCAAGTTTAGGTCTGCTTCTTTTTGTAAACTTTATGTGCCTTTGTAGTTTACTTTTGGGCTTGAAAAGCTAGTTCCTCTAAACTTCTGGTTCTCTCTTTTGATTTTATATTGGAGTGGCTGGATTGCTTTTGTCTTCAGGAGTTCCCACAGAGACCCAAGACATATGAGGATCAGATGCTCTTAGGCTTTCTCCAGGAAAGATGTTGTCCTCAGGAATTTGGGGGTTGGACTGGCCTAGGGAGCAGGGCCCAAGAAAGATGCTGGTCTAGGGCAGCTGGTGGCCTTGCCACCCAGGGATGCAAAGGGAGGTGGGGATGAGAAGAGGCCCCAAGGACTCCTGGGGACTGCAGGAAGGAACTGGGTTGGTCTGGATGCAAAGGATCAGGAAGCAGTGGTGGTTCCTGGCTGAGAGGTCAGCCCAGAAGGCTGGGGTGCCACGACAAGGAGTGGGACAGTACCCAGGCTAGGAGGAAAGACAGGCGGGGGAGGTGGGAAGGTGAATGAGGCTGGGGGAGTCAAGGCTCAGTGGGTACCAATTGACTTACCCAGGAGAGAGGCTGGTGGTTGTGCAGCCCAGGGAAGCAGAGCTGTTTAATAGATTTTAAAAGCTATTTATTTTAAAACCCATTTATAAGACCTTTGAATATATCTTCAAAATATTTATAAATTTTACATATGTATTTTGATTAGGCATGCCAAAAACAAAACCAATAATTCTTGTGCACAATAAAAAAATGGGAAAGGGGAAAAAAGCTAAAGTGGCCACAATTCAAAACTTGTCAACACAAATGATACATAAAAATAATTATCCTAGACACACATAACACAATTACATGAAATCTACGTGCACCGAAAAGTAGAAGACAGAAAGCTTATAACTTTAGTTCTTCAATATGTAAAAAACTTAGTGACCTAAAGGAAAGGGTTAAGTAGATTTAAGATAGTTTCTCCTTGTGATGGGATTAAATGTTTAGAATTTCTTATCATAGACCAAGTTCTAAGTTTTACAGGTTTTGAAAGAGAAGATTAATAGTTAATGTTTCTTACGCATGGATTTAGCTTTACATATGAAACCCAGCAAAGTTCTAAGTTATTAGCATTACATAAATCAGAAGAGACAGGAAGGACAGTAAAGTAAACATTAAGACTTTAGGTTAAGACTAAATAAAATCTAAATAGTACTCAAAAAAAAAAATCCAATTTAGGAACAGGTTAAAATAATGTTGAAATTTAAACTCCCATTGTGGACATTGGATATTACCTTCTTAGTCTGACATAAAAATGTGTTAACCTTGTTACAAGGCAAAGAAGACTACTGGAATCTTGATGTTCTATGATCTGATCAAGAATCCAAGATGAAAATCAAAACAAAAATCGCAAGAGGATTAGGACATGTGACTGACTGTGTGCAGTCCAGGGATTACTAAGTAATCATGAACACCTAGAGTCAGTAGCACCAGTAAATTTCTGGGTGTTGCCATTTTGAATTATGCCGTGTGGTTGAATTAAGATGGCAGCAAGGTCACACAGGTCACTACCATTTTGAAAATGTTATTGTCCAAGATGGCAACCAGGTCATGTGGATGTCTCCATATTGATGGTGTCATCAACCAAATTGGCAATAAGGTCACATGGAGATGTCAGCATCCAAGCCACCTGGCTACCTTAACTTGCTCAGTTCCATAATAAAACAAGCCCATAACCCACCACGATATAAACCCTGTGGGATTCACGTATCTCACAGGTTAAATGTGGACAGCAACCCTTTTTTACTTTTAGAAAGTACCCAGTTAAGTTAGACTTGATATAGTAGAAGAAATTACCCATGTCTCTCACCAGCCAACAACTATGAATTCTAAGCAATGTCCCCCAGATCTCTTTATTTCTCTATATAAGCTGAACAGAAACTCATGAAGGCAGCAAAAGAATGGGGAGCTGTGTCCCCCACAACAATCATTATACTTTTGCTCTGAGAGCACAGGTCTCACCAGAGCATGGCCTGTGACTTTCCATGTACACTGAAATTTAAAATGCTTAGATCTAGGTAGAAAAGCAAAGCAGTCACCTCAGGGCCACACGGTCTGAACACTGCTTGCCTCGTGCCCCTCTAACCATATCCTCCATATCTCATACCCCACCCCCAGCCACCTGAAAACCTGAGAAAAAAATCAGGAAACAAATGGCTTTTAAACCCTTGGCAAGAGGTGTGCAGCTTTGAATGCCCTGGAGCAAAATAGCAAGGTAGATAAAAAAAATCCAAATTCAGCATTCAGCATACCTGTAAAAAATTTTTTTTACATAGTGAACTAATAAATTACTAGAATTTTGGGGTCCTTAGTGGTTGCCAAGATGGTAAGGGGAGAAAGAGTCTCCCCTAGAGGGTTCTCATTCTCGTTTATAAATGTATTTAAGAATGGACCCAAACAGAAGCTTTAGGACAAAGCCATAAGCCAATGCAGCTTTAGAGCCTGCAGGGAGGTCAAATACGGGACGGGCTGGCAGCTACATGGGGAAGAGAAAAAAGCTTTAGAGAAAAGTAAAGTACAAGATGCTGGGCCACCCAAAGAGTTAATGAAAGCATGTTTAGAAAAGGGATATAAAGAAGAAGAGAAATTACACTTCTCTGAAAAAAAATTTTTTTTACCAAGGCAGGCAGATTTACAGAGACCTAAATGTCTGAGGTTGGATTCAGAAGCAGAACAAGGGTTACCAGAGGGGAAGACAGGGGAGAGATATGGACCATTTAGCCTGTGCAAGGAATTTATAACTTGTTAGAGGGAGGAGGAGAGACAGCCTTGAATAAAGGATGGAAGAGAAGGAGACCTAAAATTAGATTGAAAATAACAGTATCAGTCGGGGATCATAGACTGTGCTGGATAGCTTTAGTGTCAACTTGAAACACCTGGGTTGAGGGAGCCTCGATTGGGGAATTGCACCCATTGGACTGGACTATGGCCATGTCTGTGGGGCATCTTCTTGATTGTTGTGTGATGTGGGAGGGCCCAGCCTACTGTGGGGGGTGCCACCCCCAGGCAGATGGGCCTGTGTTGGATAAGAGAGCAAGCTGAGCAGGGGCCAGGGTAGCAAGCCAGTAAGCAGCATTCCTCCATGGCCTGTGCTCCAGCTCCTGCCTCCAGGTTCCAGTCCTGAGTTCCTACCTTAGGGTCCCTGATGAATTGTGACCCAGGAGATAAAAGATAAATAAACATCTTCCTCCCCCAGTTGGCAGTGGTCAGAGCATTTTGTCACAGCAATGAAGAAACAAACTAGGGCAGAGACCATCCCCAGCAAAGTGAGGGTTAAAGACACTAGAAGAGGCAAAGACAGAGAAAAAGATGGAAGACAATGAAACTTCCATGCCCAAGGACGGGAAAAGGAAGGGGTCGCGTGGGGCTGAACGGGAAGCTCTTGGAGCTTCCGAGCCACCTAAGTCATAGAGTTTCTTCCAAGCCCAGGATGAGGAAGAAGAGGGTGATATCTTCCTAGAGAAGTGGCAGTGGCAACCATGAGAAGCATCCATGTCACGATTGCCATTCCCAGTGAGAAAAGGACACAAGCGGCTTGCAAGGCGTCCCAAGGACAAGAGAGCGGTTCCCCCAGAAGGGCAGGGAAGATGTTCGGCTTGCCTATATGACTGATATTGAGTCGAACACCTCTGGAGAAAAGAGAAGACTTCCAGGCAAGAAGGTAGAGGAAGGAGGGAGAGTGAGAGGTGATGAGGAGAGGGATGGGGAAGAGGGGAGAGAGAGAGAGACAGAGAGAGAGAGAGAGAGAGAGAGAGAGAGGCAGAGAGAGGCAGAGAAGTAGATATGCAGCTGTGCAGGAGAGCACTTACCCAAACTCTGTCATAGGGTGAATGGGACTGAGGAAAGGAGATGGATTGGTCTTCCCAGCCTGATGTGGTGAGAGCCGGCATGGTCCAGTAACACAGGCAGGAGTGCCTGGTCAGCAGTTTGGTTTGTTAAAAGGAGGAGGTGCAGCTGTGCAGGAGAGCACTTACCCAAACTCTGTCAGAGGGTGAGTGGGACTGAGGAAAGGAGATGGACTGGTCTTCCCAGCCTGATGTGGTGAGAGCCGGCATGGTCTGTAACACAGGCAGGAGTGCCTGGTCAGCAGTTTGGTTTGTTAAAAGGAGGA
>NW_008335054.1:323951-333210 GCF_000622305.1 Nannospalax galili
GCAAACTCATTCAGTCTATTGTGAAAAATAATTCTTATAATGGGGTTTCTTTCATAAGTCATTTGACAATTTTAAAATCCATTCCTAATCTTTCTGGACTCAAACTATAGATGATATCATGTCTTTGTTATGGAATTTCATACCTAATGAAATGAGGCCTTTTGGAGATGGTTAAGAGATTTCTTACCTTTCTGTATCCCCTCTGAGCAGAGGCACTGACTTCCTTTGTTACAGATTATCTTTTGAGGATGTGTGAAGAGAAGAAACAATTTGGAAGACAGAGACAGTCTTTTCCTTTGAAGAGAGGACGAATCTGTTTACTGTTTGCTACAATAAGCCAAACAGAGTGTACTCTTCTACAGAAAGGTCAAACAGAGTTTTGTGAAGCTCATTATAAAGAGCTGGAGTTTTCTGAGCTTGGAATTCCTCGGCTGCCATGCAAATCCACTGCCCAGGAGGCGATTACCTGGGCTGCTCTCCGTCTCAAAAGTACACAGTGCAAATTTGTTTGAACCCCTGAAGCTGTGGCAAGCTTACTTCTTTCTGGGCAGGCCTGATAAAAATCTCAGGACTTTACAGTTGCTAAGGAGGCTCAGGGAAAATATTTATAAGTAGAAATGTGGACTGTAAAAACTAGTTAATGCTATCACTGTGAAAAATCATTATTTTGCTATGATTAACTAGTAATAATGCTCAGAAATCTTTTACACTAGAATGTACCTCAGACAGCAATACTTTCTAATCAAGTACTTATAAAATATTGACTATTCTCTAAATGCTAAATTTATTTACTGTTATCAATTTAATTATATATGTTCATGGAGTACAGTGTGATAATTGGATACGTATATACAATGTGATGATATAGGTAGGATTTTCTTAAAATTTTTAAGAAAATTTGACTAGTGCAATAATTGTACATATTTATGGAAGCGAATATGGTATGTCAATACAGGTATAAACATATACTTATCAATTCAGGGCAACTAATAACCATTGATTTTTCATTATGTTTGTAGCCTTGAAACGCTGTTAGATTAAGCATAAAATATACCATCTCCCTGTGAATTGTTGTCATCCTGTGACACTTTGGAGAACTGGAACTCAGTCCTTCTATCTTACTTTGTTGGGAAGAACTAACCATCTTCTTTCTATCCCCAACTCTGGTCTCCCTTCCTAGTCTGTAGGGATTATTATTTTACTCAGGTCAACTTTTATAGTTCTAACATGTGAGACAGAAAATGATATTTGTCATCCTCTGCCTGACTAATTCCACTTAATAGAATGTTTCTCAGATCTATCCATTTTGCTCCAGGTGAAATAATTTCATTTTCCTCTTCAATATTATTCCATTGCAAATACATGCAACATGGTCTTCCTCCCTTTATCTACTGATGATTATTTATGTGGGCTGATTTCACACCTTAACTCTGATGGATACTACTTTAATAAACATAGGGATGTAGCTTCTACTCTGAATTAGTTTCTTTGGGCTATGTATTTAGAAGTGGAGTAGCTGGTTATATTTATAAGGTTTGGTGATATATTATAACTTATTTATATGCTGTAGTGAATAAGATTAAATTAGTGAAGAGAAGGAGTATGAGAATGATTATTCCAGGTTCAGTTTCCCATGTATTTCCATGAAGTCCTTTTTGAGCATACTTTTTCCATCTAATTGAGTTTTGTACCAATTTGAATTCAAAATTAATCTGTGCCAACTTTGTTCCAGAAAAGATAAGAAGTTAAATAGGAATGATTTGTCAATTTTAATTCATGATTTTAATTTTGACATGCTAACAGAATACTTATTAATAAAGTTACATTATGCTATCAATTAGACAGTAATTTAGAATTTCCCTGTCATTGGAAAACTCAGCATTTCTGTTTTCTACAATATAAATAATGCTGTGATGACTAATTTGTGCACACATCTTTATTCATAAATCCATTCAATGACCGTATAATACAGTAGAACCTGAGCAGTGAATTGCTGGATTGAATTTTGGGTTATCAGCAAGAACTTTGATTTTTATTAGTTTCAAATGTATTCATAAATGCTGTGCCACTTGATTTTTAGAAAAAAGAAATTAGCTTACTAAGACAGTAGGTGAAAGATGGAGTCATGCTTGGCTTCGTTTGGAATTAGGTCTGCATGTTTAAATGTGAAAATCACATTATTCACATATTTGCTAATCAGTCATTTTTGTAACTTGTCTCTTCATTTTTTTCTTTCCAGCTCTGATGCTATTTCAGATTCTTAATTTATTTATCGCCTGATAGCACATGTCATTGAAGGGGAAAAGAGTTGACACTGAAATTAATTCTATTTATTGATCCTTCTAATCCCCGTGCCCTGAGCACTGTGTGTATTACTGTTCAGAGACTCTCATCTGGTGTAAGAATGAGCTACAGTCACAGCATTGCCCATGTGTAAATTTCTTTGTGGGTGAATAGTTTGTGAATGAAAGGTCACAGAATATTCCTGCATCTTCAAACCAAACTGTCTGCACAGCTGATTAGAACTTCAATGATTTTGGAGAGTTTGGAGCATTGCAGGTCCAGAGTCTAATTTCCATTTAGGCCATTTTTAAGCCACTAAGCAGCCATTCCTTGTCCACTTCTGATTTTGACTTAACACTGTGACTAACAGATTGAAAACTTTCGGAACATATGAACTTAGCAGACCACCAGTTTCCACCAAGCCAAAGGCTAAAAATCCTGTCAGGCAGCACCTAAGGCCTTCAGGAGAATTCTCACTGCTTGGCCGTGACCAGCCTCTCTGATGTCCCTACCAAGTTATTTTAAAAGTGTTTTTATTTCTGTTACTATAAAAACTTCATGAAACTATTTCCATGTCAGACCATGGCATTTGAGGTAACTTGAATTTATGTTCCTCGGCCATGGTCACTCATATTTGCCTCCACGACAAACTACCTCTTATCCCTTTGAGCTGAGAGTTGTGCTTTTTTGTCAACAGGTCGGTGACATGGATATAACAAGGTTTTTTCTGTTTTGTTTTGTTTTCAGCATTAATGGTGGTAAGCAGCATAGCCACCCCAGGTCACAGAGAAGATTATTATGGTCTTTAAATTCTGCAAACCTGGTTGTAGTTTTCCCTGGTCTGTGTAACTACCACAAAATTTTCCAAATCAAGGTACACCAACAGTTTTTCTTTTGAATTAACTTTTGAGGAAACTATTGAAAAACCTAGGCGCCATGAGGCCACCTGATAGGAATGCCTGACAAGAGGTCAAGCATTGAGAAACTAGCTTATCAGAAAAACAGGACGTAGTGGTCAAGCCATCTGCATCTGGCAATCCCCGGGGCTCGATACCAGGAAATCAGGAAATAACATCTGTACCATAAGCCACCCACCCAGAATTTAGCAACTTAACTTCCTCATGCTTTATACTCGTTTGAATGGGCCAATAACCATGCTTCTGCTTCTGTACCCCGCTTCTGCTCTATAAAAATGCCAAAACCCAGCATGGGGGCACACAAGTCCTCCGAGGAGACTTTGTGCCCACAGGTACCTGTGTACTAAATAAACCTCTTGCTGTTGCAACCCGAAGGCTGACTTGTCCTCAGTGGTTTCACTCTTACACTATCAATTCAAAACTCTTGTACGGATTCAGGTGTCACGTGAAGTACATCAAAGATACTTCCGTTTCCCTTAGTCTTCACATGAACATGTATCCAAGTGGATGAATTTGCAGCTGGATTAGAGGTAGGTTCTCCTCTCTGGTTTGCAGAATCCTTTGTTTGTTTGCTCTGGTAATTTGCATGTGTCACTGCAGCCATGGGCCAGTCTTTCCAGTAGGTGAAGCCAGGGATTTCCATTTTTATGTGATAATGATCATGTTTGAAAAATATTTTGGGCAACATTTAGAGGCAAGTATGCATATCAGAATTTTGGATTTCTAAATGCATGTGACCAGTGCTCTAGCTCAGCCCTAATGAGGGTTATCATTTCCTGCACATTGACAAGGCTTCTCAGTCATTCAAGGAACAGCTAAGGTATTGACACATTTCTAATCTTTCCATAAACCATAACTTTACCAGCTTTAGGCTTTATTAAAGTGAATCATGCAATATGTTTTTGTTCAAGTTCTTTTTCTCAACATGGCATACATGATAATCACTCATATTCTTTAATGACTTACTATTGCCAGATAATTATCCATGTTATAAAAATACTATAACTTTCTTTTACATTCCTGTTTTATGTTTTAAAGTTTATTTCATTTTAATTCTGTTTACATGTGAGTAACTGTGTGTAAGTAGACATGAGTGAGGGAGCCTGTGAAGGTCAAAAGAACTTGTTGGATCCCCTGGAGCTGTAGCTACAGGCAGCTGTAAGACACCCAACATGGACAATGAGATGTGAACTCCATTTCTTTACAGGAGCAGTAAGTGCCTTTAACCTCTCAACCCCTCATAGTATCTTTTTAAGGAACAAGGGGTTGTGTCTACTTTGGGTTGTTCAATATGCTATGAATTATCTCCTATGTCTTCTTTGCATTCATATGTTGAACTTATGAACCCTAAGGTCTCAGAATGGGACTATATGTGGAGATAGTCTTTAATCAGATGGTTAACATTAAATAAAGTCCCTGGATGGGCACCAGTCCCTATAACTGCTAAAGGGCAGGAGCTTAGGACTCAGGCATGCACAGAGGGACGTTCCTGTGAAGACAGAAAGAGACCATGTGCTTCTACAAACCAGGGAGAAGTTGGGTAAAAACCAGCTCTGCAGAGTCATTGATCCTGGATTTCTAGCCAGTGGAACTGTGAGGGAATAAATCCCTGTTATTTAAGAGGAAAGTTCGACTTAAGGTAGCCTTAACAACCTAATACATATGGATAAATGTCTTAACTAATCTACGAGGCAAGATGGAAGGATAATTATCTGGGGTTTGCAGGCTGCTATTTTTAGGACATTTTAAGAAAATGCCACAAATGTTTTCCAAAGGGTTGGAACACTTTAAAAATTTTACCAGCAAGCTATGAGCTTTTCGTTTGCTCCAAATCTTCAATATGTAATATTGGCTGTGCTAATTACAGCTGTTTTATTTTCTTTGACATCATGTTACACTGTGTTTTCGCTTCTGTTTCCTTAGTGACAAATGATGTTGGAGATGATTCTTTACACATCCATGTATCTTCATTTGTGAGGCTTTTCTCCAAGTTTTGTCAGCTAGCTTTCTCCTTTATTACTGAGTTGTAGTAATTTGTAATATATTTTACATAAAACTTTTGTCAGCTATAAAATTAAAAATATGTTCTTATACTTTGGCTTCTAAAGTATTTATTTTCTATAACTGGAGAAAAAAACATGAGGCAGGTCAACACCAACATCTCACCTACCTTGATTTATATTGAGTCCTGTGTGGAATTTTTATCATGCTGGACTTAAGTGAGGAACTCAGAGGGGTAACCTTGTTTAGTACTTTATACCCACTGCTAACCTCCAAGAATTTCCCACCTTATGTACTGGTCAGAGCAGTAATAAAGAAGGGTGGTAGGGATCCAGACTCTTCCATCTTCATTTTCCTTCATCATCCACATAGCCTCTTCTTACCTTTTGGCACTCTATTTAAATGTTACCACTGAGGAAATCTGAAATTCTAAAATTTCCCAGACAAAATAGCCAATAGCAACTGGGTAAATGCTAAGTTTAACAGATTGCACTGTAAGCAAAGGCTAATATAATACTTGCCTTTGAAACATAGTTACTGTTACAAATGTACAATCAGGAAACAGTCAATCCCTGGGAAATGTCTGTCTCCAGTCATACTTTTTGGTTTGTACATCTTTAGGGACTTTGTTCCCTTTATGGAATCTCTGAACCTCTGTGTTTCCGGTCAATACCTTTAACACTGTTTCTATCTTCCATGGGTTTTCTTCGCTAATGCACCTTGATATACTGTAATTCTGAGAAATGCTGTATATTGTCTGTCTTCTATTCCTGAACCTTGACACTTGGCGATATCCCATGATGGTGTGACTGACTTCTGCAGTGTGAGCAGTGTGACAGGTTGAGTTTGTGCTTCTTGTTGACTGTGGGGGAGGAGATCCCAGAGACTCCTTACTCAATCCTACTGAATTGATCAGTAGGATCATGGGTCAGACAGTGTGATGGCTAACCCTGGGTGTCAACTTGACTGGATCTGGGATTAACTGAAATGAGAAAGATCTTCTTAATTGGATCATCTGAAGCTGGAAGACACACCCTAAATGTGGGTGTTACCTACTGATGGCAGCCTATATAAAAGGCAGAGGAGAACGCCTGGCTTCTTGCTGCTTGCCTTCTCTCTTGCTGGTGAGTTCTTCTTGCTGCTGTAGACTGAAGACTAGCTCATCTTTTGGAATTTGTCAGACCTTCAGCACTAGATTGGGACTACTGAGACATCCAGCCTTGTGGACTGAGCAACTACGGATTCTCAGCCTCTCCAGTGTAGTGCAGCTATTATTGGACTACTCAGACTCTATCCTGTGAGCTAAGCTGATAAATCTCTATACATATATATTCATTCTACTGGTTCTGTTTCTTTGGAGAACCCTGACTAATACTATATATATATGCATATATATATACAGACAGCCAGCAAGAAGATTCTGAAAACAGCCCATTAACTTTCCTACAATTATATATTTAGAAACTGAAGAAACATCCAAAGAATGGGTCACTCCCTGGCCCCACATAAGCTCACCTTGGTCTAAAAGTCCTTTCTGCCTGGTGGTTTGTAGCCACACTGCTGAATCTCAGAAGTTTAGAGTTATTGGCTGTTAGTCATCAAATAGTCTCCATAGACATAAGAAAAACAGCCCATTAACTTTCCTACAATTATATATTTAGAAACTGAAGAAACATCCAAAGAATGGGTCACTCCCTGGCCCCACATAAGCTCACCTTGGTCTAAAAGTCCTTTCTGCCTGGTGGTTTGTAGCCACACTGCTGAATCTCAGAAGTTTAGAGTTATTGGCTGTTAGTCATCAAATAGTCTCCATAGACATAAGAGCAAGTAGGAGACTGTGTGGGGAAGGATGGGAGGAGCGGGAAGGGGAGAAGAGATTTGAGGCATAGTAGTGGGGGAAAAATATAATGCTACATACGTGTATGTAAAGTACAGTGATATATGTATATATGAATGGGATTGTAATGGAGTCTGTTATTTTGCAAGATGATTTTAAAAGGTTAAAAACAGAAAAGAAAGAAAAGTCTTACTATGTCTTCCTTCCCAGTACCTGTTGATTTCTGTAAACGTTCCAAGTCCCTGACAGGGAAGGATCACAGGAAGATTTGTAGGCTCTGCTAGGAAGCTGCAAAGATATTTTTCTGTAGATTGACCAGTTTTTCTCTTTGGATTTTTGCAGACTGATTTTGAAACGTTTTGCTGTCACACAAAATTTTAATAGACAGTAGGGAGAATTTTGATCTATGCTGCTGTGATTTGGATCGGAGATGCCACCCTCAGACCCTTGTTGTGGTAAAGGCTTGGTCAAAGTGTGCTGCTGTTAGAACACTAAGTAAACAATCAGCTATGGTAGGTTGCCTGGTTCCTGAGCATACCCCCCAAAGGAGATGTGGAACCTCAATCTCTTCCTGGACATGAGAAGAAAGACTAGGTCTGTGCCACTTGTTTTTCACCTTGACGTGGACCTCGCCAAACGTTCTCAAACAATGGGCCTAATCCCATGCATTGAAATCTCCAAATAACTGAGACAAAAAAGTCATTTTCTCTTTATTGTTTGGTTATTAGTAATAAAAAAGCAAGGCCTGGAGAGAAGGCTCAGTGACTAAGAGCATGTACTGTGCAGGTAGGGACCCAAGTTTGGTTTCCAGCACCCATGCTCTCTGGCTCGTAACCACCTGCAGCTCCAGATGTAGGCTATCCGATGCCCTCTCTGGCCTCCACAGACACTTCACTCATATACACAATCACTCACAGACACACACAATACATTTAACTAAAAATAAAAAAATAAAATATTAAAATAAAGCAAGCACACACCATCCTGTCCACAGTTTAACCTTCACATCTTAATTAGCATTATTAGTTATAATTAATAAACCGGTATTGAAACATTATTTAGACTAACGTTTGCAATTATGCTTCGCTACTTAGTTTTTAGTTGAAGTATGTTTTGCTCCATGATCTAAGCCAAGACATCATGGCACATAGTGTTACTATGTCTCTTAGCAGCTCCTAATGGGAAAAGTTCCTCAGAGAGTCCCTGCATTGGATCACCCAATGGTATTCATATGTCTTATATGTCTCAGTCAAGGTTATTATAGGGTACTCTTCCACAGGAATTTTCCCGAAGCTATTCCCTGACCAGATGTGGGTTCTTAGAGATGTGGATTCACACATCAATTAAAAAAAGATCAGTACCAGTTCATTACTCTTTACCAGGGCAACACATGACAATGACCAACAATTGAGCACAGTGGCCTTGATGACCTGATGAAGTTATTCTAACAGTTTCGTGGTAGTGTGTCATTATTGTTTTAATGAGTAATTCCCTAATGACAAGTGATGCTGTTCAAATTTTTATATTTTTTCAGAATCTTTATATCTCCTTCAAGGATGTATATATGCAAATACCTTTCCCATTTTAATTGACTTGTTACATGTTGTTGAGTAAGAGTACATATTTTAGATAGCTGCACTTTGATGTGTAATACAAATACTTTCTCAAAGGTGGATTTTTTAATTCATTCTTAAAAATATGTTTCATATAAAAGATTTCAATTTTAGTAATGTAGAACTATTTTCTTTACTGAGTATATAATTAATGATATATGCAGAAATTTGTTATAAAAGCTAGGGTCCCCATAATTTGTTCCTATGTTCCTTCTAGAAATTTTATTAATTTTTGTTACATTATTGTCTATAATTACCTTTAACTTACTTTTGTGAATAATTTCATATATGATCTCTAATATTTTAGCACCATTTACTGAGTGTGATTATTTTTCTATTTAACTCTCTTGATTCATTGTTACAGATCAGCTTATAATATGTGTAATTTATTTCTGAGCTCTGTCGGGAGCCGTAAGCCCCTACCCCAGGAAATAGCAAGACCTGGTTTCTGGCAAAGCTGTTTTTCAGACATCAAGGCTGGCCTGGTTTGAGATTAACCAGATGACTATACTTGAAAGCCTCTCACAAACATGTTGTTCTAACCTGGGCACTTAACACCTGAGAGACTCCCTCATTTCTCATGTAATTGCTAAGAAACTTTGGTATTA
>NW_008335054.1:333221-337987 GCF_000622305.1 Nannospalax galili
AAACATCTTTGTATTGCCTTGTAATCATGCAGGTGTAACCTTATAATTGATTTATAACTTGCTATAGAATTGTGGTGTTACTATGGAATTTACTCTGTGATCAATTGGTGTGGTGTTATTGTGATAATCATTCTGTTAATTAAGTTGCTCTACTTCAATGGATTTTTCCCTGCCAACTTCCCCCTCTCCTCCCTATAAAAACTTTGTGTGGATGTTCATTAAATGAGACTTGATCAGAAAGCCTGTCTTGTCTCCATTCTTCACATCCCTTGTCCCTTTCCGTCCCCTCTCCTCCCTCCAGAAACCCACGTTGACTGTCCTGCGGGTCGGGACAGAGCTCTTTATTCTATTTATCAGTATATCTGGTCTTTCAAAAATATGTTCAGATTTCACGCCAACAAATAGGAATCCCTCTTCAGTCATCCAGGCCTGGTAATACTTTGGTGTGCCAAATATCTCCTTCATTCTTGAGAACAAGAAATAACAGTCTTCTCCCAAGAATCTCCAGGGCCCCATCTACTTTGTAAAACCCAGAAGTTCTTTAAGTTGAATGAAACTATCTTATTATGATGGTTCAATATGGTCACCTGACCCATACTCACAAACTTGTGTTCCATCTGTCCACATGAAGCCATGAGCCCATGATAGTTACAACATCCATTTTGGGCAAACTTTACTGACCACAAAGAAGAGCTGAAGAGTTCCTTAAGGATGTAAATACTCCTTTAATGACTGCATTACTAAAAGGATTCTTATCACCATCTTTGAGAGATGAAACAGAGCACTAGTGTGCTGCCTGCAGAAATCAAATGCATCTCAGTCCACTTTCCCTTGAATCCTTATGATTACTTCTGCTTGTTCATGCCTGTATAGTGCTGTTGTGTTAGCCATACTGAATGTAAATCCAACAAACTGAATCAGTCAAGCAAGCTATTTTATTTTAATACCTACAAAGTTATAGCATGATTTCCTAATTGGGTAGATTCTTCAGATAATTTATTCAAGGAAGACCACTTAGGCTAATAGAAAAAGAACTATGTATTTTTGACATCTGAGGGAAACTTAACTTGAAGCTATATTTCTAGATCAGACTGCAAGTTTGAGTGAATGCAGCAGGAGCAGGAATTTATCTGAATTTTCTTAGTGTCTCAAGAACAGACGCTGCTGACTCATCTCGATTACAGGGATGCAATTTGGCAAAAGGAAAAGGCATGTATTTCTTTTCTTTTCGTAAATGATTTTTGTAAAGCTTGAATGAAAAAGTTATTTCTCTTATACTGATGCTTCAGGAGATAGCAGGGCAGGTTTGCTAGTTTGAAAGGCTTTAAAGAGAAGAAAACAATGAATATGGTTATATCATATTTATGTATATACATATAATGTACTGAGTCAATTTAATAGTGCTCATGTTTATATGTCTGTGGATGAGCACTTTGGATTGGATAACCTATCAGAGATCTCGTCCCCAAAGAAAATTGATTCTCCATTTTCAGCAATCATTGGCTGCTTGTAGCTTTTCATCTAGAGGTTGGAACTTGTGAAATTCCTCCATCCGCATTAGCATATCAACTAGCCTTGTCATCATGTAGGTCTTATTTAGGTAACCTTATTGCTAAGATTTCACGGGTACAGCATCCTGTCATGCCTAGAATATACTGGTTCTCTGCCTCTACAGTCTTCCTGCCCCTCTCCTCTGTAATGTTTCCTGAGTCTTAGGTGCGTGGGTTGCATTGTAGAAGTTTCCGCTGTGGCAAGGTACACCACAGCCACGTATTCATTGGGTTTTACCTGCTAAAGAACTTCTTTATAGTCTCTATTGTAAAAAGAAGCTTTTATGATGAGTGGTGAAAGTCAAATTTATCTGTGGCTGTGAGAATAAATGTAAAACAATGAGAAATTGCATTGGTTTAGGAAAGTGGAAGTAGTAAGTTCTCCTCTAGGGTCATTGACCTCTCCAGTCATGGGTCCTTGGCCATGTTTACAATGTCACATACCAGTTCCCTTCCATTGCATGGGCTTTAAGTCCAATTAGGCAGCCACTGTTTACCCCCAATTTGAAAGTGCTGCTACTGCACCAAGAGAGATATTTTTCTGGGCTAGTCATTGCTGTGGTTTGTAAGCTTCACAACTGGGTGGGACCACTGTTTGCTTCTTCTCCCTTGGCAGTTTGCACAGCACCTTCTGATACTATGAGAGCTGGTCCTCAGAGAGGAGGCTTCCAGGTCAGTTCAGGCTGAAGTGTGTGGTATCTTCAACAATAGGGTTTTCTTTCAAGTTCTGGGAGGCAACCAGGGGCTGTGACCACATCCTATATTGTTTGGGGAGTCTTTTAGACCCTGGGCAACAACTTGAAGGGAGGTTTCCCTTGCTTGGCACTGGAGGTTTTATTAATTAGCTTTTAGTTTTACACACACATTCAAATATATATACTGCATTTTACATATTTAAACTATTTAGTCTTCTCAGCTTTGGAGAAGTGATAGATCATAGTAGTGGTGACATACTACTACCAGGGTCACACCCTCCCTCAACTATTAATGAACTTTGGTCAATTTGGTAAAGGTAATACCTCCAAATTTGTTTCTTAATCTGTAAAACAGATACAATAGTCTGTCTCATAGAGTTTTTATGAATACTTTCAGCTGCATCAGTTACCACAATAAATCTACCATCCCTGGTGAGGATATATTCAGGATTTCAATTCTAATGCACATTGTTCTACCATTGCTGGCATTCACGACCATATCTGGTACCAAAATGTCTACTAGCACACTGTTACCTTCTGTGCTGTCCTAGTTGCACTTCTGTCTCTGTGATAAAATACCCTGACAAAAACAACTTAGGAGAGAGCCTATTTCAGCTCACAATTCCAGGATACAGTCCACCACTGTAGGAAGTAATGGCCAGGAATAAATAATCACCTTATTTGCATAGTCGAGAACAGAGAGAAATGAGTGCGTCTATGTCTACTTGCTTGATTGCTTATGTTCAGTTCAGTTTCTTCACTGCTACATGGTTCAGGATGGACTCCCTGCCTAGGGAACAGTGATGCCCACAGTGGGCTGTGTTCCCACATCTGCTAACCTAATTAAGACTATCCCCACAGACATGGCCGCAGAATATCTCAATGTAGATAATCCTTCATTGAGAAACTCTTCCCTGAGGATTCTAATTTGTGTCAAGCTGACCATTAAAGATAATCATCAGAGGTGCAATGATTGAACATGGAATGTACTCTGCAGGTTCATGTGTTAAAGATTTGTTTGTCAGCTGAAAGGCGTTTAGAGAAGTAAGTAAATCATAACGGCTTGATGTCACTGATGCTTTCATCCCTTAATGTGCTCACAACTGAATGCAACATAGTCAGTGGAAGCTACAAAAGTTGGCTCACAGGGAGCATGCCTTTGAAGGGCTCACCTTCTCCCTAGCCTCTATCTCTTCAAGTCTTCCTGCTTCTGGCTGCAATGAGGTGAGAAACTTTCCTCCACTATGCTCTGCTGCCTAGCCCTGCTGCCATGACCCTGTTTACCTGAAGGCTTGGAGAACTGGCTAGCAATGGAGCTAACCAGCTACAGACTGAAACTTCTCAAACTGTTAGTCAAATGAATTCTTCCTCTCTTAGGTTGTTTATGATACATATTTTATCACAGTAAAAAAGGGCTAACATAGTTAGTCCCCATTCCAGAACCATTTGTGAATATCAAAATATCATATGCCAAAGTGCCTTAAATAAGATGGCATCACTATTGATATAATATATATGCATTCTTTCATATACTTTAAATTATCAATAGATTACTTAATATTCTCATGGTGAGTGATATGCACATACATGTTATACTATATTTTTATACAATATTATCAAAGGGGAAAAATCTATGCATGTTCAGTATGGACACAAGTTTTAATTAATTACTTTTCATTTCTCAGTAAGCATTTGCCAAATAAACTCAACAGCAGATGAGGAATGCATGAATACAGATTTGAGGGTCAGACTCTGTTTACAAAACCCTGGGGTTCCAGGGTACAGAAGTTGTTTCTTTTGGGTAATAGTATGTACTTAGTTTCCTAGAATAAGATGACACACATTTAGTTGTGGGTCTGGTGCCAAAAAAGATGGTCCTGAGTGTGAGGAGGGTAAACATCTTCTCATAAGGCACAGACTTCTGGGAGCTTGCCAGGCTTTTCATCAAGGGAAGGGCAGTGAGAGTAGACACATGTGGTCAGCTGATTCCAATGGCCAAGGAGTCTCAAAATGCCTGACTCCAGATTTTAATGAATTCCTGCCTGGTACCATTATTCTGGGCCTCTAGGTTTTATTCCCTCATGATCAGACCCCTAATTTTCATATGTGAAGCTGGACAAGACTATAAATTAAATAAACACAATAATTTTGTAAGAAGCATAATTAATTTTTATGTTGGAAAGTTAACAATATTGGCTCAGAGGCAGTAAAAGATGTCAATATTGTAGTCCCACCATAGAAATATCTGGGTCCTAGACCATCACCTGAGTTGATCATTGATTAATGTGCAAATCTTGGGATTTGCTTCAGTTAGAACCATAATGTACCAATTCAAAAATTTGATTAATATTGAGGCCAGTGTACACCATCAATTATTATTCCATTCCCTCACTCCAGAGGATTCAACAATAATATTCAAAATGCCATAATTGGGGACGAGTCTTATAGGACATTGTTGGCACCATTCCATATCAACCAACATTCTCTCAATACACACACACACACACACACACACACACAT
>NW_008335054.1:338138-342952 GCF_000622305.1 Nannospalax galili
TAAGTGTTGTTAGATGACTTTAGTAAATTTAGATCCAATGAAGATCCTTTGAAAGAAGGAGGAATTTAGCTTTCCCTTTAATCTCAATATTCTGAAGATAAATGCATGTATTTTAGAAGTTCGAGGAAATATTTTCCTAAGAGATTTTGCCAAGACAACTGATGTTGCTTTTATGAATGATTTTTGGCTCTAAACATCATCAGCGTTTGTGGTGATATGTCTGTCACACATTTGATAAAAAGTAAAAAGGCTTTTGAAAGCCATTTTTGAGTTCTTTACATTAGTATTGAAGTTGAAATGTGCTGTCAAAGCTGATGATATTACAGTGAAGTTGTACATTTAGTAAATGTTTATACGCTTTTAGCTTTACTAAACAAAGTAACAGTTCTGACACCAAAAATTAATATGTCCTTAACATCCTGCTTTAGAAAAATTATTCCATCTGCATGTTACTCACATTTGTCTGTTCCTTCTCTATCTTGTCCTTCTAGCCCTGGGCAATTGGAGTAGATATGAGCTTGTAATGGTTTTTATTTTTTTAAAGAATAACCAAGCATAACAATTGTAATTGAACACACAAGAGTAGTCATTACATGATTAATTACTTTGGCAAATCAGCCTCCTCCATATGTCATGAAAATATTTGAAGGCAATGGAACAAGGTATACACAGGGCAGACTTATCCTGGGGATAACTACGTCTATCAGGGCCTTCTTTGTTTGGAGAATATTTGTTTTCAGTATTTCTTTTTCCTTGCTTCTATCTTTAATACATACTACATTTTAGGATAAATGTTTGTATGGATGTGTGGTAGCAATGCAGGTATACATTGAGGCAGATGCCTGTTCAATTTTCTTCACTCATACAGAAATTTAAGTTCAATAATTTATTGGGTAATGTAAGCATCTATTCTTGACTCATGCATTGCTGAGTTCATTTATAATAGTTCTGTGATGGTTCTGTGGTTTAGTATGTAATGACGTGTGTGTGTGTGTGTGTGTGTGTGTGTCTGTGTGATGTTTACTGAAGTTGAAATCACTTCAATTCTGTGTACGAGGTGGTTCTCGAAATGAAGTCACCTACAATGAATTCTGATTACCTCATTAGGAGGCTGACGCTGTCCCCTGTATTTTTCCATGTCCATATGTAAAGGCTACTATTCTGAAGCCATCCCGTGACCTGACAAGGCTGGCTTGGGGGACAGCCTGCCACAGCATGGATCCCAGACACAGAAAGAACCCTGGTCATGCAGGGGACGACCATTCATTCCTTGGATTGTGTAATGACGGAACTGTAAGTTTCTTCAGACTGTTCTGCAGCTCAAAAGCCTGTTTCTGATCTACAGCTGTGAAGAAACACCAAACTGGAAAACATAGATCACTGAAAAGCAGCGTAACAAACATATATGCACACATGTGGAACTGCTTTAAAAGAAAGGACAGTACAAAACGGACTAAAACGGTAACAAATGAAGAGGTAGAGAAGGGAGAAAATATAGATAAATTGGTCGGGGACTCTGCCTACTTTGTCTATTGAGGTGGGAAAAATGATTTCTCAGATTAAAGGAAAACTAAAAGGGAGGCACTCACCTCCTGATCCCTCCACCCAATATCCTAGTAAAACAGACAATCAAGGACCAAAACTGAATGGTGAAGAAAATAAATTGGAAACTAACTATAGGCTTCTCATAAGTAATGACAGATTCTAAAAGGTCAAGGAATAGTAAGTTCATTGTAATGTAAAATTAGTTTATTACCCATACTTTTATGCCTCATAGAAAATAAAGGTTATTACAAACAATCCTAGGACATTATAGTTTCCTTTTATTAAAAACTTTATTGGGACTGGAGAGATGGCTCAGTGGTTAATAGCACTGACTGCTCTTGCAGAAGACCTGTGTTCGATTCCCAGCACCCACAAGGTGGCTTTGAACCATCCTCAACTTCAGTTCCAGGGGAATCCAAAGCTCTCTTCTGACCTCAGCGGCATTACGTGACACGGGTGCACTCATATACATAAATGCCCACAGGGGTCAGAAGAGTGCATTGACTTCCCCTAGAACTGGAGTTATAGATGCTGTTAGCCACCATGTGGGAGCTGGCAACTGAAACCAGGTCCTCTGCAAAAGCAGCCAGTGCTCTTCACCACAGAGTCATCTCTCCATTCCCATAGTTTCTTTTTTTAAAGATTATTCTTATTATATTTATTTATGTGTATGTGTTTGTGTCTGTGTGGGTCTATGCCATGTGTGTGGAGGTGACAGTGGAGGCCAGAAGAAGGTACCAGGCCCCTTGCAGGTGATTGTGAGCTGCCATGTTATTCCTGGGAACCAAAACTTGGTCCTCTGGAAGAGCAAGTGAACCATCTCTCCAATCCCAGGTTACAGGTTTTTGCTATTTTCTCCACCCCCCGCCCGCTTCCTTCTTTTTTGAATTGCTGTGTAGATTAGAGTGGCCTGAAACTAAAAACTAAAATTCTGAACAGAGTTCACTGTCTTCAAATATTCTGATTTCTTCTGTTTGTTTCTTTTTATTTCCTAAAACAAATCCTAGATTAAGCTGATCATTTTTAATGTCTTTTAGTTACATGGATGATTCTAAGATTGTATTTCCTTTCATATTTTCAGCCTCATCACTGAGCACAGTGCTATAACTATATATGCTAATATATTCTTTTTCCTGCATCATAACCAAACTGCATTTTGTATTTGGTAGCAGCGGGATATGTCTGAGTCAAGTATTTTTAATGTCTTCTACATTACCTATGGAATTAAATTCAAGTCATCCACTGTGGCTAGTCACCTAAATTTTGGTACCTCTGTTTTCCTTGTATTACTTTTCTTGACCTACCCCCAATATTTTTTTCAAGTAAAGGATTCCTACTGCATTCATATTTCTGGAAAAACAAATGTACTATATATTTGTAAGAAGTTTGCTTATTTCTTCTCTCCATGCTGTTTGAATATGCAGTTCCTCTAGTTCATAGTTTTCAGCTTTTTTGCTGCTTTTCTTGTGTTCACTGCCCTGGACATCTTCTTTGTTTTGTTGAGACTGGGTCTTACTATTGAGCTCATGTTACCCTCGAACTCACAATCCCCCCACATCAGCCCAAGAGCAGAGATTTCAGGTTCTCACTGCTACACTTGCCTTGTTCTGATCTTTCTTAGTCTTCATTTTGAGTATCATCCAAAGTTGGTTTGATGGTGAAGAGCACAGGCTGCTCTTGCAGAGGACTGGAGCTTGATTCCCAGCACCCACTTGGCAGCTAACAACCATCCCTAACTCCAGTTCTAGGAGTTCTGATGTCCTCTTCTGGCCTTCATGATCTTTACATACATGAGGTACACTTAAGTGCATTCAAGCTAAACACTCATACATATAGAATAAAAACAAATTTTTAAAAATTTACGGTTGACTTTAGGGGATGAGGGAATAGCTCACTCAGTTAAGTGCTGTGCTGATGGCATGCTTTTGCAGCCTGACCTCTAGGCAGGCAGAGACAGGTTGATCTCTGACATTCAATAAACAGGCTGTCTACCATAATTGGTGTGTTTCAGGTCAGTTAGAGACCTGTCTCAAGTAAGGTAAATGACATTCCTGAGGTTGGCATCTGATACTGTCCTCTGGCCTCCACAAGTGCACATACACGTGTGCATGCCTTCACACACATGCACTTACCCATATATGACCATAAACACACATACACAAAAGTTTGCAGCTAGCTATATGTTATGACACACACCAATAGTATCAGCATAGGGGAAGTAGAAGAAGGAAGATCACAAGTTCGAGGCTAGCCTGTGCTACCTCCATGAAAAAAGTAAGTAGAAAAGTCTGGATAAATAATATTGTATTTATTTGGCTTTAGTAAGAGAAGCTTAGTTTAATCACATCAAGGATATTTAAATATATATTGAATTCTGCTTATTTTCAACTAGGCAGCTCTACAGAGTATGTGGAATTATATCTAGTCTTAATTTACTTTTTTCTACTGAATTCATTCCAAGGCACTGTTGATATTTCTTTTTGCTCATTTATCTTCCTGAGTGTGTCCCTATGATGGCATTTGGCATGAATTTTACATTGAACAATAATCAGCCTTACAGTGTTCATTTTAATTAGAAGGAATTGAGTGCATGTTAGCATTTATTAATTAAATATACAAATGATCCCCTTCCAGGTTTTTATAATGATCTGGAATTTACCCCAGAAATTAATTAAATTTCTTTTCACTATAACTAACTCCCTGATTCATTAGAATGTGGAGAGTAATTCTAAATTATTATATTGTTAAAGAGAAGAACATACAATCAAGTTCAATAGCAAGTTACCCAAGACACTATCTCTCAAATTATTTAAGAATTAAGAAAAAAGAATTTTAGTTATCACCATCTTGATTGTTTATGGAAGTATTTCCTAGAGATATTGAAGCTTAAGACCACAGAAAATTGATATAATATTTTCAAAAATGAGATTGCTCCATTAAATCAGAAATCATGAAAAAAATTAGGAGTCATAATGGAGAACCAGTACACAGGAATTAAAGGAAGCAAATGTTTCTGAGTATTCAAAATATAAACACAAATATAAGAATAATAAGCCCCTGTAGAAAATGGTGATTGTAATATTACTGTGTACTGTCATTTACAAAGGCATAGTTAGAAATTAAAAAATATGTAATTAAAACTACATAAATTTTTTCCTATGAGAGAAATTCTGGTAAACATGGCCTTGAAGATAAGATTCAGAAAAAAGTTAACTGAGAAGGGATGGGATAATTTTGCACACACAATTTTAGAAAAAATTAGATATAAA
>NW_008335054.1:343083-347383 GCF_000622305.1 Nannospalax galili
GTTATATAATGTAGTCTAGAAAAAGAATTTTAAGTATAATAAAATTTGTAGTAAGTTAATTTACAGATTAAAGATTTCCTAGCATTATTCATTTTTATGACTGTGAACTTACCCTATTATTTTGCATCCAAGACCATTTAGTTGTTAAACATATGTGTATGTATGAACGGTTATTTAATTTGGTGACCTATGACATTTGCTTTTATTTTATCTTGCTTGTTAAGTACAGGTTGTGGAAGGATCTGCCCATAAGGACATTGTTATAGAGGTCTAGCTTCTCATCAGTTGAAGTATATTTGGTTTTTTCAACAATTTGTCTTCCCCAAGTCTATCCACCCACATGGCGCTTTTTAGGGAATATGAGACTCCAAAATTTCTCATGTATTGACAAGGATGTGAGGTATCTGAACATCTCATACATTATGTAGAAAAGTAAAATTACAGAGCTGCTCTGGAAACATTTTGGTGGTTTCTTACCATGTCAGACATAGGCTTGCTTATCTCGGCATGCGGTTATCTACTTTGAGATTTTTTTTTTAACTTTTAAAAAAACTTTATTGAGAATTTCATACATGCATATAAGGTGTTTTGATCAAATCCTTGCCCACTCCCTCCCCTCCAACACCTTCTGTATCTCCTCATCACTTTTTTCTGACAACTTTGTGTTCTCTTTCTTTCTTTCTTTCTTTCTTTCTTTCTTTCTTTCTTTCTTTCTTTCTTGGGTTTTGTTTTTTTTTTTTTGCTACTCTAACATTCCCCCCTCTGGAGAGGTAACCCTAAAATGTTTTAAGGATTAGATACAAACTCCCAAATATTTTTGACATTTTTGGCCTTTGGAACTGAATATATTACTAAGAGGCCCAAGCACATTTTGGCTTTTAGCCAAGAAACTGGTTACTTTTCTTTGGGGTCTTTTTACCTTAACTGCCTACCCAATTCCTACCTCCTATTCTTATCACACCATCCTCTGAAGAGGTTACTCAGCTTGCAGATAGGGACTCGGGATGCAGACCGCTCTGGCTTCTTCCATGCTGAACAGGGACGCAGGGTGAGGCAATTGGAGAACCCCTTCAGTGGATCTATCTAAAAGACTCCCAAATTGCATAACTTTTGTCTCTAAGGGGAGAAGAAAGGCCTTGAATCATGAATGGGAGATGTGAAGGAGAAGTAAAGGCAAGAGTAAACAGCATTACAAGTTCCAGACAGGGAACTAGAAAAAAATCAGAACAGGGCAAATTTCAAACGCTCATATCAGAGTCCATTGGGATGTCTTGACGAGAGCTTCCAAAAGCATCCCTCTATTGGGTTCCTCTTCATTTTTCTTTTGTCTGCCAAGGCTGGACTCAAGAGTGATGGATTCAGGATTTGTTTTCAGGCACTTTTATAGCTGTTCGAGTGGTTAGAATCAATATCAGTTCCCTCTCAAAGGCTTCTAGATAGGGGGAGAAAACAAACTTAGCAATCATTTTAGAAAAATAGCTGGTTGTCTCCCTTAGTTACAGGTGGGCACTATAGTATTACAGACCAAGATTTGAAATCTTACATCTGAGCAACACTTTCTGCTTAGAAACAAAATCATCAATGTGAAATAATTGTCTGAATAATATTTTATATGGACTTGAGTCTAATATCTTGGAAGTATATTCCTTTGAACTCTTAAAGAAATATACTGATCACTTTAATCTTTGGTTATATTTTCCTTTGGGTGTTTAAGACCATACAGTTGGCCCCAATAAATTTATTTTTGCTCTTCAGATCCTTGGAGGATCTGTTCCTCAGGGGTCACAGGGGCTTGGGAGGAGCTCCTGGCTGCTTTCTTTTACCAGTTCCAGCTGTGTGAAGATAAGCCAAAGGTCTTGCTCAATCATGGCTGGCTTCACTTGGAAGCCTGAAGGAAATGTTTCCTCTGAGTTGACTTTCTTCTTTGTAGAATGGACACTGGTTCAGGAACATCTGGTGGGGTCTCTGTGGCCTCCCTGAACAAGAGGGCAGGTGACTCTCCACAGTTACAGGACATTTTGAGAGATGCTCCACAGTCCCCTGGAATTTAGTCAACATTGGAAGGCAAGGAACAAAAACTGTCCCTTAAGTCCCTCTGACTACATTGGTATAGGCCTCAAACTATGGCTGTTAAATGTCCAATAAGGTCCGTTCCACCAGTCTGGTACTTTTAATTATCATGTGCTATGTAGATAAGGCTTCAGTAAAAAACCAAATATTGTCAGATAAACCTTGATTAGACAGATATTTTGTTCCTTAAACTAGTTGACTAAACTATGACCTTAGAAAATTTAAGATTATGTGTATATTATTTTTGTCTCATCCTTTATATATCATAGCAAACCTACACAGACCATCTCTTGCTTAGGCTTTCTCATTTTTTTCTATTTTGAAAAATATCTCCATTCCCATATCCTTTCCACATCTTTTACATTCTCATTTTCTTTTTTTTTTCTAATTTTGGTCTTTTTGAGACAGGGTGTCCCTGTAGTCCCAGCTGTCCTGGAACTCACTATATAGACCAGGGTGGCCTTGAACTCACAGAGATCTGCCTGCCTCTCCCTCCCTAATGCTGGGATTAAAGGTATGTGCCACCACACCCAGGTTCTCATTTTCTTTTTTAATAATTATGAGACATAATATCATTAAATAAAATTTCCATCTGTTGTGATAATTTTTTAAATATTTTATTTATTATTTTTATTTTATGTGTACGAGTGTATTACCTGCATGTATGTGAGTGTGCCAGTGTTGTGCAATGCTGTAGAGGTCAGAAGAAGGCTTAGGATTTCCCTGGAACTGGAGTTAAGCAAGGTTTGTAGCCACCATGTGGGTGCTGGTAATCTAACCTGGGTCCTCTGCAAGAGCAGTCAGTGCTCTTAACTGCTGAGCCATCTCTCCAGCTCCCCCCACCCCGTGAGAATTTAGTAAACAAATACTGATACCTTTCCTTATGTGTATTTGCTATTTGTTTTGAAAAGAGGGTCCCCTAGAGTTTTCTTAGTCTCATTCATAAAAAAATTTAAGGATGAACTCAAACAGAAGCTTTTACAATTTTATTAGAATCTAAAGAAAAATCCTCAGAGTAGGCAAGCTGGTAATCTTGGCAGCTGCCTTAAGGAGGTGAATAGTGGGAAGAAGGAAAGAAAGTCATGAAGCCATTGCAGGCTTAGAGCCTGCAGGGAGGTCAGACACGTGGCTGACTGGCAGCCACATGGCTGGGAGAAGGAAGCTTTAGAGAAAAAGTAATGAACTACAAGATGCTCCGGGCAGCCCAAAGTCTTAGAGAAAGCATGTTTAGTAAGAAATGCATGAAGAAGAAAAAGAGAAATTACGCTTTCCTGAAGAGTTCAGTTCAGGAAAGCGGACAGACTTAGGGAGACTACATGGATGTGGCTGGTCTGGAAGTTCTGGGGGGACCTGAGCTAGTTCCAGGCAAAAATATTCGCTACTTAATTAACACACTAGGTATTCTGCCCATCTATTTAGCATAACCTGCTTTCCTGGGAGTGGTTCTATCACCAGGTAATTGACCAGTGAGACTGGAAAAATGGGCCCTCCAACAGATAGACTAGACATTTTTATAGTCTATACCAGTTAATTTATGGGGCTTATTGATACTCTATCAGTTTGTTGTTATTTTATTGAATCTCTGTTCAAGTCTTTGCTCTTTTAAAAATTATATTTTACCTTTCTTTCCTATAGGTTTCATGAATTCTTTATATGTTCTATATGTATGTAGTTCATCAGGTGAGTATTTCATACCTGTTTTCTTTTAGTTTCTAATTTGTTAGTTCTTAGTTTTGAAACTGATAGATTAAAATGTTGAAGAGAGTGAGCCGATGGAGGAGGCACCGATGGAATTCTCAGCGGTATACAGATTTATTTTGCATGGGGCACCTTTCCCTCGGGGAAGGGAAAGATGTCAGGGAAGGGAAGGGAAAGATGTCAGGGAAGGGCAGGGAAGGCAGGGAAGGGCAGGGAAGGGAAAGATGTCAGGGAAAGATGTCAGCCCATGGGATGTGAGCTGGGACTTTATATATGGGGGCTTTAGGGTGTAGAAGGGGGAATGTTTGAGGGAGAAATCAGGGAGGGGGACGCAGGAAAAGCAGGGAGGATTAGGACCTGGAAGTGTTTACTTTTTCCCTCTTAAGATAAGAGAAAAACATCTTCTAAAATCTCTGGTTAACAGGTAGAATCTGCTTATCCGATCTTTGGAGGTCAGAGGAAAGGCAGGCGGCTTCTCAGCAGAGGTTGTTTCCCGGGACTTCAAAGGTCAAGGTGCTTATCAGCTAAGTTC
>NW_008335054.1:347586-348517 GCF_000622305.1 Nannospalax galili
TTGGTTTAGGGGTCCACTAGGCAGCAGAGGTTGTCTCTCTATGCATCTGAACAGGGTCCTCGATGGTTGACAGGCGTTCGTATACATGTGAAGGGAAGGAAAGTAACAACTGATTAAAATTAGTATGTGTTAGTTTTCGGATCTGGTTCTGAAAATATCTGACAAGGCAAAGAGCAATGGTTAGCACCAAAGTGATAGAAAGCAGAGGGCCCAATAACGGCAGAAGCCAAGGAGTTAGTCCTGTAAAAGTGTCCCATTGAGATGACTGTTGGTACTGGGAATTTTTAAGTGAAAGATTTTTTGCTACCTGTTTGAGTCGTTCTATATCATGTTCAACCTTACCGGATTTGTTGATAAAATACCAGCATTCTTCACCCAGAAAAATACAGGTTCCCCCTTTTTCTGCAGTTAATAGATCTAGGGCTCGCCTGTTCTAGAGTGCAACTTCAGCTAGGGAGGAGAATTGTTGTTGTAAGAACTGGATTGACTGGGCTGTAGTTTCCACTGTTGAAGTGAGCTCCTGTCTGAGGTCCTCTATTTCTTGAGAAAGATGCTGGGTTGAGATCAACGTGTGTCCCAGGCCTCCGGCCACGAGTCCTGTGGCTGCCACCGATGCCACCAGGCTAACTCCTTCCAGGACTGCCAAGGTGGCTGACCTCTTTGTTCTGATTCCTTCTGTCCCTGTGGATAAGACATCATACACCTCTCCTGGTGTGTATAGGGTTAGTTTGGGGATGAGAATGACTGGAACACAGGTGTCCTCAATCCGCCACCATGGCTGAAACCCTGGGCTCCTCCATTGTGATAGTCATAGAAGCGGTGGGGGCCGAGAAGCCAGGGCGTCGTCAGCCTTCAGCTGCCAGGCCTAGAAGGTCGTTCACTGAACCCTGTAAATGAGGCTGGGTCTTGGAGGTGAGTGGACTTCCGTGGC
>NW_008335054.1:349662-351132 GCF_000622305.1 Nannospalax galili
GAAGTCTTCTGGGATATAGTATATTCTTTCCTGTTTGTCCTTTTGCAGTGCTCTGTAGATTTCTTCCTGTAGTTTGTATTGTTTTCTCATTAAATTCTTATGTAGTTATTATTTATTTGTGTAAATTTAGTCTTTTCCAACCCTCTGGTACTTTTTGATTTATAAAGAACTATTGTTAGCCTGGCATTGTGGCACACCCCTTTAATCCTAGCACTCGGGAGGCAGAGGCAGGTGGATCTCTGTGAGTTCAAGGCCAGCCTGGTTTACATAGCGAGTTCCAGGCCAGCTGGAGCTACAGGGAGACCCTGTCTCAAATATACCAAAAAAATTTATGTGTATGAATGTTTAATCTGCATGTATGTATGTGCACCTATGTGTGCAATGGCCTTGGAAACCAGAAGAGGGCATTGGATCCCCTGGAAATGGAGTTATGGATGGTTGTTAGTGGCCATGTGGGTCCTCTGCAAGAGCAACCAGTGCTCTTGACCACTAAGCCATCTCTCCAGCTCCCTTTCTTTTTTCTAGGCATGCTTCCCCTAATGCTTTGGGCTTTCCTCTTTCTCTAAAGCTCCCCTTCCTGCCCACTGGTTGGCTGCTGCCATGTGACTGACCTCCATGCTGGCTTAATTCAAATGGTATGACTTTTTCTTTTTTCTCTTCTCCGCTCTCCTCCTCCAGGTAGCTGCTGAGAGTTACAGCTTGCCTGCCCTGGAGTTTTTCTCTTAAACTTTAATAAAATTGTCTTTGAGCTTCTTGTTAGGGTAGTTCAGACTGTTTGCCGTTACGCTGGCAGAAGTTTTTCAAATCTTTTAAAATATTGAGGTTTAAGGTTCCAGTGTTTGGCCAAACAGAGTTATTATCTAGTTTGTACTGAGGCCAGGAAGTGGTGCACAAGAATTTTAGGCGTTTTGATCTGATCGTGTGAGATAATCCTAGCTTCTTTAAGGATCTAAGAAGGCAGGCCAAAGGCGTGAGACCCTGAGATTTTGAGTGTTTGGTTCCCATAGCAATGGATTAGGTGGAAAGTGAAAGAAGAGTTAAAGACCTCAGCTGGTGGGTGGGGGAACAAAGAGGAAGCTTACAGGGAAGAGAGAGAGAGAGAGAGAGAGAGAGAGAGAGAGAAGGAGGGAGAGTGGGAGAGAGAGAAAACAGGAAGAGAAAGGTTTGGCTTAGGTCACGTAAAAATGAGAATGAGAAGAATCAGGCAACAAAAGAAAATCATCCTCTTTTTTTATTGCTGATCCGAGTTAAATTCCCGAAACCCAGGGCAGTGTCCTGCAATCACTGGGGGGGGCGGATACGAGTTGTGTGTGTCCCTGCCAGTGATCACAGCGTCCTGTAGTCAAAGGCAGGGCAGAACCTCCCACACACCGGTGTGATTTCCTGCGAGTAAAAATGAGTTAGGAGAGGTTCTGCAATGTGGTGCGTGACCAGCCAGTAGGAGCCAAAGTATAAGGAAAGAAGGTAGTG
>NW_008335054.1:351291-361429 GCF_000622305.1 Nannospalax galili
ATTTGAGTGCGACGGGGAGGCAGGTCTGACTCCCAGGTGGGCGTGGACAGACACAGTAACTGTGCCGGGCAGTTCAACGGTTGCAGAAACCAGTGCTGTCCAGTGGCCTTGAGTGAGGTCTGGGAGTGACCGAATTTGATTGGAAAGGAGATGAAAAGAGAACTGGCAGAGAGTAGTGAAGGGGAAAGGGGAGAGAGAGGGAGAGAGAGAGCTGAAAGGAACTGGAGAGGGGAGAGAGAGGGTGGAAGTGTACCTTAATGCCGAATTAGTGGTGTTCGCAGAGGCCAGTAATGACAAGCGAGTCTGAAAGTTTTACGTGCGAGGTCCCTTGAAGTAAGAGCCGGTTTCGGCACCATCTGATAGGTTAAAATGTTGAAGAGAGCGAGCTGATGGAGGAGGCACCGATGGAATTCTCAGTGGGATACAGATTTATTTTGCATGGGGCACCTTTCCCTCGGGGAAGGGAAAGATGTCAGGGAAGAGAAGGATGTCAGGGAAGGGAAGGATGTCAGGGAAGGATGTCAGGGAAGGGCAGGGATGGCAGGGAAGGGAAAGATGTCAGGGAAAGATATCAGCCCACAGGCTGTGAGCTGGGACTTTATATATGGGGGCTTTAGGGTGTAGAAGGGGGAATGTTTGAGGGAGAAATCAGGGAGGGGGACGCAGGAAAAGCAGGGAGGATTAGGACCTGGAAGTGTTTACTTTTTCCCTCTTAAGATAAGAGAAAAACATCTTCTAAAATCTCTGGTTAACAGGTAGAATCTGCTTATCTTATCTTTGGAGGTCAGAGGAAAGGCAGGCTCCTTCTCAGCAGAGTTTGTTTCCCTTGACTTCAAAGGTCAAGGTGCTTATCAGCTAAGTTCCCTTTTTCGGGCTCACTGAGCCATTACCTCCCCTTGTGACGTGGGTTATGAACTTAATCCCACTTTGCCCTCTACCCAAGATAGTGTATGGTGTGTGGTTGCTTAACATATCAAAGCCCTGGAAGCAGTTTTCTAGTCTCATTAGAAGATGGGGGGGGGCGTCTAGGGATCAAAGAGCTAAATTTTCTGATAAATAAGGGTGTATCCATGCTTTTACTTTGCCAATTGATGCTGGAAATAGTTTCAATAAAAGTATGAATCCTATTTCAGAAGGACAGCTCAGTGAGACATTCGAAGGAACTGGTGGTTCTCAGAGTCTGGATCTAACCTTGGCATTAACACTAAATGCCAAGAGTCAGGCTGTTTATTAATTCAGATATAACTGTAATGTGGCTTAGAAATGCCACAGTTTTCTCTTAGGAATATTTGGGTTTAGGTACATACTTGGGTCTGTGATCCATCTTGAATTACTCTTGCACAAACTGAAATATACAAGTCCAGGGTTGTTATCTTAGTCATATTATGGAACTAGAGAGCTTTTGCAATGTGATGGTAGTTAAGAACTTTGCAGCGAGGAGCACTCTTGGGACAAGACACAGGTATGGGGGAGGTGAGCAGGAGTCTCCACATCCTGCCCCCTGTGGTTGCCCAGGATAGAAGTCTTTGTTTTCCAATATTTTCACATTCCTTTATGGCCTTAGGATGTCTTGCTTGATTATCACATGTACCTTTTTAGTTAATTGTCACCAATATGCTGTTTTACATTTGGTTCCATTTCCCCACACATGAGTATAAAAGCCCTCCAAAACTTGAACAAGTAGTATGACTCCTTTTATTCCTGAGGTCAGTCCTGCTAGCATCAAATTATTAAACTTCCTCTCCTCACCTGACTTTGGCTGTTGGTCTCTGATTTTTCCATAACAGTCATAGATATTCAATTGCTTTAGGCACATATGTTGACCACAACCCCCTCTCTCTGTTGTGTTCTCTTTGTAGTGTGCAGAAAAATCAGTTGATCATATATGCGTGAGCTTATTTCTGGATGCTATGTAGTTTCATGAATCTGTTTCTGTATTTTAATAGTGAATCAGGAGAGAAACAGCATCCCCTAGAAGGTTATTAGTCTCCCTTCATAAAAGAATTGAAGAATGGACTTGAACAGAAGCTTTAGAATAATTTTATTAAGATTTAAAGAAAAATCCTCAGGGCAGAGAAGCTATGTGTCCCAGCAGCTGCTTTGAGGGGAATGAGGGAAAAGGAAAACAGCCATGAAGCCAAGTGGGTTTAGATCCTGCATGGAGGTCCGACCTTGCAAACTGGTAGCCCCGTGGTGGGAAGAACGGAGCTTTAGGGAAACAGCAAAGAAATAGAAGGTGCTTAGGCAGCCCAGAGCATTAGAGAAAGCATGCTTAGAAAGGGTATATGAAGAAGAAAAGGAAGATATCATGCTGTTCTGAAGGCAGGCAGAGTTAGAGGAAGCCAACTTGCCTATGGCCAGGTCCAGAACCTCTGCACTAGGAGGCTGGATTCCAGGCAGGAAAAGTTCACTATGTCATTAATGGATGAGATAGCCTACCCACCTACTTAGTATGACTTAAGGTGAACCCCCCTACCTAGAAGTGGTCCTATGACCAGGTGATTGATCAGTGAAACTGGAAATGAGGGTCTTCCAATAGACTAGAGATTTTATTTTCTGAGCAGTTAATCTTATGGGGCTTTTTGCTACTCTAACAATAGGTACCATGCTATGGAAATAACTGTCATTTATAGAACATCTTGAAATCATGCACTATGTGTCAATGCAAAGGCACAGCGCTCATCTCAAAGGAAGGTGAGAGATGTTTCATTTTGAAGCCAAATGTGAGTGACAATGGCTCAGGAACACATATTCACATTACCCCAATTTCCATGTTCCAGTGTGGAAGCAGTTTCATGAATTTTTTTAGTAACAGAACAAAGAAAAGTCATAAATCAAGACAATTTTCAAATACACTGGCGGACCCATTAAGTCATGGTGGTTACAGCAAAAGGGAAATCTGAGCTGTAGGTTTCAGATGCTTTCTGCTGAAAGCCAAGCTCTATGGTTAGTCGGAGGTAGGGCTTTGTTAAACTATTCCAGAAGACAGAGACAGAGCTGGGCAAGGAGGGGCTGATGAGGGGCTGAACATGACCAAAGATAAATTGTAAAAAGACCCCGATTTGCAACATTCCAAACTTTCCACAGTCATGGAAGTGCTGATCAACTGTCAGCCTTGGAGGACGTTCAGTTCAAGATGCAGAATTTTTCTGGGAACTTATCTTAACACATGCATTTACTAACTTGATACTTTTCTTACAAAACTGGTTTATGTTATCCTAATTGTGTTGCTTTCCATATACATTTTAGAATTCATTACTCAGTTTCTAAGAAAAAACAGCCAACCAAAATATGTTTGTCAAGAATTTGCTCAAAGCTGCTTCTATTCAGTAGACTTGTTTGAAAACCCCCGCGGTCTTACACATACCGAGTTTTCAAATCCTTGGAATAAGTACATTCCACATTTTTAGGTTTTATTTCTGTTGTCAGTGTTCTGTTGCTGTTGTTTACAGGAAGCTAATCTTGTTAGCAACAAACATTTTGTTAAATAATCTACGGTAATCGAATTCTGCATACATATCTGTGTATTTTTGTGCTATATTCTATAGATACGTTTTTAATTTATAATGTCATTGTTAGCATGCAGAATCATTACTCTTTTGTGTTTATTAAAATTTTGTAACCTCAGCTGTCCTGAAACTCACTATGGAGACCAGGCTGGCCTTGAACTCACAGAGATCCAGCAGAGGCAGGCAGATCTCTGTGAGTTCAAGACCAGCCTGGTCCCCATAATGAGTTCTAGGACAGCTGGGGCTACAGGGAGACCCTGTCTGAAAAAGATTATAAAAAAAATTTTTTTTTAGTCAGTGTTCTTTTTCAACATAAGTAGTTTTATTTAGAAACTTTTTATTAAAATATACTGCAAGGGGGAAATCCCTAAACCACAACTTCTATAGGCAGATTTTAAGCCATATTATGTCTTTATAAGAAAGATAATTAATAATTAAAATTATATATCAGAAACCCAAAGGCAAACAATTTTTAGAAAACATACAGTTAATGAGTTAATGTTGGAGGTAAGGGGAATCATAAAAAAATTCAATTAATAGCAAATACAAACAAGACAAATAGAAGTAACAACTAAAATAATGTGAGAATAAGGGAGTTGGCATTCATTATTCTAAGCATATTATTAACATCCCAATAAAATTGCAAATAATTAAGCAATGCAATTCAAAACATATATTTAAACATTACTTACACAGTATAATAAGAGACTCTGGAACTAAGATATAGAGAAAAATGGGTAATTTTGAAATATAAAACAAATCTCGAAAATTTATACTTGATATTATCCATAAGTCCACTAAGAAAGATTCCTTAAAATGATAAATATGAAGGTATAGAGAGACATAAGTGCACTAAAACAAGAAAGATTATATCTAGAAGGCAGAAGATTCCTTAGGACATCTTTTGGTGCTACCATGTCTTGAAATTAAGGTCAATGGGAAACTGCAACGACCCAATCTAGACAGGACAACAAATTGCCCAGACCCTTCATGGAAGAAGGTGTGGGAAACTCCTCCAGGGAGTCAAGACCTGCAGAGTCTTTTGCTGATGGTGGAAGAAATACAGAATGAGTACTAGAGGAAAGTAATTATATATATTAGCTGAGGCCACGTGATCAGTTGCAGAAACATGGATTGTAATTGACATGATTGTTTTTGTCCTATTTGATTATACACATATATTAAGCAGATATTTGTATCGTTTCCCTTTTAAATGTGTAATTGAGATAAATGTTAAATGGTTAAGTGTTGTAAGTCTATATTATCATATTTAGATTATGGGATACTAAAGGACTAAGCATTCTTCAAAGACTTTCCCACCTACTCTATTTAATGCATTTGTGATTGAACATGGGGTAGTTATATAATGTTAGTTGAAATTATGACCTTGCCATTGTTTTCATTTAAAAATTAAGCATGAAATAAGGAGATGCTATTGGGTGTCAAGTTGACAAGGGGTGGATTTGTGACAGCTAATCCTGGGTGTCAACTTGCCTGAATCAGGGCTTAACTAAATGAGAGACTTTCTTGACTGGATCATTTGAACCTGGAAGACCCAACATAAATGTGGCCTTTACCTTCTGATGGCAGCCAGTATAAAAGACCATGGCAGAAGGGAGCTCTAGCTTTTTGCCCCTCACCTTCTCTCTCACTGGTGAACTCATCTCGTTGCTGTAACCAACTACTCAGAATCGAATGTAGACTGAAGACTAGTAGAGCTTCCAGAATCCATAAGGCCTTCAGCACCAGATTGGGACTGCTGAGATATCCAGCCTCGTGGACTGAGCAACTAATTACTGGTTTCTCCGTGTCTCTGGTGTGGTACAGCCATTGTTGGACTTCTTGGGCTGTATCTTGTAAGCTAATCTAATAAATCCATATATATGTATTTATTGTATATATATAATGAATAGATATATTCGTTTTATCAGTTCTGTTTCTTTTATCCTAATACAGCATATTATTAACATCCCAATAAAATTACAAATAATTAAGCAATACAATTCAAAAAATGTATACTCGATATTATCATTAAGTCCACTAAACACAAATAATTCCTTAAAATGATAAATATAAACATAAAGCGACATAATTACACTGAAAAAAGAAACAGGTGATCAAAAGATGATGGGACAGGATAAAAATGTATCAGGGGAAACTCTTATATTTAATTTTTAAAAATTTATGTTTATGAGTTTATTGCCTGCATGTATGTCAGTGCATCTGGGGAGGGTGACAGATGCCCTGGAACTGGAGTTATGAATGAGTATTAGCCTCCATGTGGAGGCTGGGAACCAAACCTGGACTCTATGCAAGAGCAGCCAGTGCTCTTAATCAATGAACCACCTTTCCAGTCTCTATTCATTTGTCTTTTTGAGACAAATCTCCCTATAGCCCCAGCTGGCCTGGAACTCACTATGTAGACCAGGTTGGCCTCAATTTCACAGGGATCTGCCTGTCTCTGCCCAGTACTGGGGATAAAGGTGTGTGCCACCAAGACTAGCAGAATAAGAAAATTTGATCTCACTTGGAAAACAAAATGTACAGCCGGTCAAGCTATTCGAAAACTTTAACCAGTGGCTAAGGCTGTAGCACATGTCTAAAACAGCAACAGTATCAAAACTTGGAGCTGGAGACATGTTTATTGTCCTAGGGCTGGCTATTTTTCTACAGGACCAGAGTTGAGTTCCTACATATACAATGACTCAAATATATTTTGTAATATTTTATAAGAAAATACTGATAAAGCTCAGAATTTTTTTTTATCACTGGAGAACAACCAAAACAAAAACAGTGCATCAATTTTTTTCTGTTACAAAGGGACGTGACCCAGGTGTCTTGGTGACTCTATCAAACGTCACACTGCTGTGTCAGGTTTTGTTGCTTTAAAAGTCACAACAGGGGCTGGAGAAACGGCTCCATGGCTAAGAGCACTGGCCTTTTGCGAGGACCGGGTTTGAATCCCAGCACCCACAGGGCAGCTAACAAAGGTCTGTAACTCCAGTTCCAGGTGATCTGACTCCCTCTTCTGGCTTTTGTGGGCATGTGTATGACACAGGTGCATTTATACACGTGCAGGCAATACACTCATGCACGTAAAATAAATAGAAAGTTAAGGAAACACTGGGGGCAGGAGAGATGGCTTAAGAAACTGTTCTTGCAGAGAACCAGAGTTCAATTCCCAGCACCCACATGCCGGCTAACATCCATATGTAACTCCAGTTCCAGGGGGATCCAATGGCCTCTTCTGACCTCCACAGGCATTGCACAACATGGGTGAATTTACATACATGCAGGCAATGCACTCTTGCACATAAAATAAAAATAATAAACAGGACAGCTGGGGCTACAGGAAGACCCTGTCTCAAAAGGACCAAATAATAATAGTAATAATAATAATAATATAAAATAATAAACAAAATATTTTGTTTAAAAAGGTAAAAAAAATAAAGTCGAAACAATCCTCTGATTATTACCATCTCATTGTCTATAGTTCACTGTAGTACAGATAATGCGTATTGTTCTCCTAATTTCATAAAAGAGAAAACTAGAAGGAGTCAATGTTTTTCTTCAAATATAAGTTCTCACTAGTAATTGTGGTGAAAGAATAGTCCAGTCATGAACCAGAGAACTATGAAGCATCACTTTGTTCTCTTCAAATTGAATGTCTGAAGGAGACCATGGGCAGGCAAGAACAGTCAGTTTGTGATGTCATCAGATGGATGCATTAAATCATCCATTAAAATCAAAATTCCTCATAGGTGAAATTTCCCCTTACACTTTGGAAAATATAGGTATCAATGATCAAATTTTCCAAAATAAAATTAGAAGAAAAGCTCTTGGTTTCACAAATACATATTGAAATTAGAAATAGGACTTGCCTTATATATAACCCAGATGTTAATCCTTCTGAGCTTTGCAAGTTTATTGCTCAACCTTAACAAGCCACTCATTAGTTTCTGTTTAAACCTTTCCATTAAACTACATTTGAAGCATATGGTTTTATTTTTGATAATAAAGCAGTGTATTTTACTGAATTTTGTAGGCCCTTTCAGTTAAATGATGTTTAAATTACTGACCTATATATAGTATTTTTTCCCCTCATTTTATAATTTGATGAAAGTTGTAAGCTCTTTAATGAATCAATTTTCTGGCCTCATATTGCGTTTCAATTTTAATGTTTCATTATCTATGGTTTGGCACCTCAAACAGCCCATTTGGAAGTTTATTCCTTTTAAAAAAAGTAATTCATTTTCATATTATGAAAATTAAAAAAATCAATGTGGATTTCTTCATGCATAGAAAACTCATCTTAATTATATGGCCTCTGCTACATGAGGTAACTGAATTAATTCTTGCTGTCTTAACTCCTTATATAAATAAAAGCTAGATTACCCCATACATACAGAATCAGGCAAGCCCTCCAGAGCCCATAATTACTTCTCAAAGACTATCTTCCTTAAGGATAGTGTGTAGAATCACTTCTGGAACATTCACCATGATAGCATGCATACAAATTATTTCAACATTATGAAAATCATAACTCTCTTGGCTTAAGCCTTCTATTCAATTTAAAATAACTAGACGATTTTTTTTCAGATCTTTCTGTCTTTCTGGAATTGTAATAGCCTTTGTGTGATGCTACTTTGCCTTTCAGAATGTGTGGCTATAATATGAATTAGTATTTTACTGTACTGTATTATTTTTAGTTTTTAGATAACATTGTTTAAATAAAGGAAAGTTCCTGTCCTGTGTTTCATGAAGGTATCTGGCTTATCAAAGTTCTTTTATTCTGCACTTTTGCATGGCTGACTCAAACTCTTCCACTGCACGTGCACAGTTTCTTATCTTACTGATTAGCTCACAATATGATCTAAGCCATAATTTTGAGATCAGAGGACCAGTTTTCAATATGAAGTTATAAACTTCATAGACATGCAATCAACATTTTTCTTCAAAATATAATTTCTTTGCTCTTAAAATTTAGTTTATGTATGTCTTCTTCTGAAAGACATGAGCTCATATTTTCTGAGAAAGGTATTAATGATGAAATGTAGATCAATGTGTGACACTTGGGTTGAAACTAATTCAATATGGTAAGGCTCCAACAAATCAGAAATGGTATTTTGGGGGTTAACTTTGAGTATACACTTGATATTAGATAATTTTTTCATGTGATTAAGTCTTAATAAATTTGCACATGGGGGCCAGCGAGATGAATCAGTGTGTAAAAATATTTGCTGCACAAACTTGACAACCAGAATTAAGTCTGGGATCCCTTGGTGAAAGGAAAGAACTGACTCCAAAAAGTTGTCGTCTGACTTCCACAAGTGCACCGTGGCACATATGCACGCCCACCTGTGCATGCATATACACAAAATAAAATAAATAAATAAATAAATAAATGACATTTTGCTACAAGTGGTTGGGCATAATAAGAAAGATTTTCCAAAAAGGATACTTATTTTATTTCTTCTTATTGTATACATGAAGAACAAGTAAGGAGATTCCTCAGTAACTGATAAATTAATCTATACTATGACCCAGCTGAACTGCTCCCTATTTACCCAAAGGGTTCCAAGTCAACAAATCACAGGGATTGTTACATATTAATGTTTATGGAGATGTTCTTTACAGTAGTTAAGCTACAGAAATTATCGAGGAATTTAATAACAGGAAAAAATAAAATATTACACACACACACACACACACACACACACACAATGGAATTTTCCAGCCATAAAGTGGAATGAAGTTGCATTCTTTGCAGGAAAATGAATGCAAACAGAGATAATCGTAAAAAATGACTTAATCCTAGTCTCAGAAAGACAAGTAGTATGCTTTCTCTCTTTTGTGTTTTTAGATTTTACAGAGGTACATAAGATCACACATGTGTATATGATGTGAAATCAGAAGTAAACAGTCTAGGACAAGAAAGAAGAATAACAGAGGGGAAGGAAAAAAGGTAGCGTGGAAAAGTAGGGGTATGCTCAGTGTGCAGTGTACACTTATATGGAAAATTACTAAAATAAAAATTTTAAATTCAAAAGAATGATGACAGACGGAATACTTAAAAACATTGTGTGCAAATTTGTGCATGTGTATGTGTGTGTGGTACTTGTTAGTGTTGGCGTGTGAACATATGCATGTGGGTGTGTATGCTTGTGGAAGGCAGAGGTTGACGTCTCTTGTCTTTCTCAATCTCTCTCCACCTCTCCTTTTCGAGACTGGTCTTCCAGTGAACTCAAAGCTCACTGATGAGGTGAGTGCATGTTAGTGACCTGCCTGTCTCCACTCTACCCCAGTGCTGGGGTATCTATCATCTATCATCTATCTAGCTATCATCTACCATCTATCTATCTATCTATCTATCTATCTATCTATCTATCTATCTATCTATCTATCTATCTATCTATCTATCTATCTATCTATCTATCTATCTATCTATCTATCTATCTATCTATCTATCTATCTATCTATCTATCTATCTATCTATCTATCTATCTATCTATCTATCTATCTATCTATCTATCTATCTATCTATCTATCTATCTATCTATCTATCTATCTATCTATCTATCTATCTATCTATCTATCTATCTATCTATCTATCTATCTATCTATCTATC
>NW_008335054.1:361487-363328 GCF_000622305.1 Nannospalax galili
CATCTATCTATCTATCTGTCATCTATCTATCTATCTATCTACCTATCATATCTCTATGTATCTATCAACTATCTATCTATCATCTGTCAATCTATCTATCTATCTATCTATCTATCATGTATCATCTATCTATCTATCATCTCTATCTGTCATCTCTATCTATCTATCATCTATCATCCATATATCAATCTATCAATCTATCAATCTATCATCTATCTATCTATCTATCATCTATCTATCAATCTATCATCTATCTATCGTCTATCTATCTATCTATCATCTATCTATTTATCATGTATCATCTATCTATCTATCATCTATCATCTGTCTCTATCTGTCTCTCTATCTATCTAACATCTATCTATCTATCTATCTATCTATCTATCTATCATCATCATCTATCTAATCTATCTCTATGTATCTATCATCTATCATCTATCTATCTATCATCTATCTATCATCTATCTATCTCTATGTATCTATCAACTATCTATCTATCATCTATCTGTCAATCTATATCTATCATCAATTTATCTATCTCTATGTATCTATCAACTATCTATCTATCATCTGTCAATCTATCTATCTATCTATCTGTCTATCTATCTATCTATCTATCATCTCTATCTATCTGCCATCTCTATCTATCTATCTATCATCTATCATCTATCTGTCAATCTATCAATCTATCAATCTATCATCTATCTATCTATCACCTATCTATCAATCTATCATGTATCTATCTATCTATCTATCATCTATCTATTTATCATGTATCATCTATCTATCATCTCTATCTATCTATCATCTATCTATCATCTGTCTCTATCTATCTGTCTCTCTATCTATCTAACATCTATCTATCTATCTATCTATCTATCTATCTATCTATCATCTACCTACCACTATCTATCATCTGTCAATCAATCACTCTATCTATTTATATATCTATCATCTATCTATCATCTATCTATCTATCTATCTATCTATCTATCTATCTATCTATCTATCATCTATCTATCATCTATCTATCTATCATCTATCATCTATCTATCTATCTATCTATCATCATCATCAATCTAATCTATCTCTATGTATCTATCATCTCTCTATCTATCATCTATCTATCATGTATCTACCTATCATCTATCTATCATCTATCTATCTATCTATCATCTATCATCTATATCTATGTATCTATCTATCTCTATGTATCTATCATCTATCTCTCTATCTATCTTCCTATCTATCATCTGTCAATCAGTCTACCTATCTATCTATCTATCTTCTATCAATCAATCTATCTATCATCTATCTATCTCTATCATCTATCATCTATCTATATCTATTTATCTATCTCTATGTATCTATCATCTATCTATCTATCTATCTATCTATCATCTATCTATCTATCTATCTATCATCTATCTGTCAATCTATCTGTCTATCTATTTATCATCTATCATCTATCTGTCAATCTATCTATCTATCATCTATCTATCATCTATCCATCATCTATCATCTATTTATCTATCTATCTATCTATCTATCTATCTCTATGTATCTATCATCTATCATGTATCTATCTATCATCTATCTACCATCTATCTATCTATTTATCTATATCTATCTTTCATCTATCATCTATCTATCTATCTATCTATCTATCTATCTATCTATCTATCTATTATCTATCAATCATCTATCATTAATCAATCTACCTATCTATCATCTATCTATCTATCATCTATCTGTCTATCAATCTATCTACCTATCTAAGATCTATCATCTATCTATCTATCAATATATCTGTCTATCTATCTATCTATCTATCTATCTAT
>NW_008335054.1:363768-382210 GCF_000622305.1 Nannospalax galili
GTCATCTATCTATCTATCTATCATATCTATCATCTATCTATTATCTATCATCTATCTATCTATCTATCTATCTATCTATCTATCTATCTATCTATCATCTATTGACCTTTCCAAAGCCAAGGATTGCCTTATTTTCATGAAACAGCTGAATTAGTCCAAGGGCAAACCCTTTTTTAAGAAGCTGGGTGAAAGGGGGAAGCATGAAGAATCAGGCAGCTAGGTGTGTCCCTTTGTCAAGGGCATCTCTTGACAGGAGATGTAGTGGCATCCAGAGTCTGGGACCAACAGTATAGTTACAACATGCCCATATCAATAGTTCCCTGCAAAATACTACAAAGGAATCTATGCTGTAGGCTGGTAGCTAGGAGTCTCTGCAGCTCAGCTACATTGTCCTTGTTTTATTTGTAACTAAAATATGTCACTTCATAATACTCTTGGATACTCCATGTAATTATTCTGGATACTAGTGAAAGGAAGTTGACTTGGCCCTCATAACATTTCTCAGAATTTGGTGAATGTGCATGTTAGCAAATTCAGTACAACACTGAGTTTGAATATATTAACTTCCTGTTAAGCATGTTTTTGTACTCCCCTATTAGAGGACACTTTCCATTTCTTATTTTATGACAAGTAACAAAAATAGATATGGATTTGAAAGAAAATGCCCTGCAGTCAATTTCAGATTAGATTTTGTTTTGTTTTATATTAGCATTACTGTTAATTTTTAATGGAATTTTCTGATACAATAATGCAATGTGCAAGGGTCGGCTTTTATAATGAAGTCAGTTTCATATATTAAAATTAACTTATTTAAAAGATAACACATCCTGTACTGCTAGGATTTGCTCATTCCATTTTATGATTGTGTTTTTGCTTTTTGATATTACATCAAGGTTTAAGTTTCTGCAAAGGTAAGGGAAAAATAATATGAAGCCTATGTGCACAAAAGATTCGGTTGCATGACATCCCTTTAAGGTAAACAAGAGGAAAATCTGCATGTTAAATTGCATCAAACGTGTTCAAATATAAAAGTCTTATTGGATTATTTTATTAGAAGTTAGTATAACATTAGATCCTTACCAAGAGTGAAGCGTATAACGGCCTTCCATACATAAAGTCTTAGAACAAAGCTCACCTTTAGGTCTTTGAAGAGATCAAGTAGGATTCAACCATGTTATACATCTTTGCACAACTCAACTCATGTATCTGTTCACTTATATGTCAAGAGCTCATCCATGTAGTCAGTTCAGAAGTTCTCTCCTAAGAGAAGCATGCCTGTGGTCCTAGTTTGCTTTCTGTTGCTGTGATAGACACTAAGACCAAAAACAACTTAGGGAGGAAAGGGTTTGTTTGACTTACGTTTCCTGGTCAGGATCTGTCATGGAGGGACGCCACGGCAAGAACTCAAGGCAGCTGCTTCAAGCAGCAACAACCACAGAGGAACTCTACTTAGTGGCTTGCTACCCAAATTTCCTCATTCAGACTGGCATGTCAACTGGTGATGTTAGTATGCAGGTCTTGTTTAGGCACCGTATTGTTGAGATTCCACCGGCCCAGCTTCCCTGTCATTTCTGGAAGAAACACTATCTACCAGCAAGCATCCTGGTCCTCTGGCTCTCGCAGTCTTTCTATCCCCACTTGCCTCTGTGAAATTCTCTGAGTCTTGGCTATAGGGTGTTGCATTTTAGATGTATCCGTTGGGGTTGGGCACCCTACTGTCACTTAGTCTTCACATTTTGACCAGTTGTGGATCTTTGCAATGTCTTCATCTGTTGCAGAAAGAAGTTTCTTTGCCGAGGGGTGAGAACTGCACTTACCTGTGAGTGTGAGAATAGATACTTAGAATACACTTAGAAATGACATTGGTTTAGGAAAGTGGCAGTAGTGGGTTCTCTCCTCTAGGGTCTGTGACCTGTCCAGTCACAGGTACTTGGCTAAGCTTTCTTACACAGCTCAGGCCCACCTGACTAGGGATGGCATCATATTCAATGGGATGGGCCTTCTTACATCAATTAGCAATTTAAAAGCTGCCTCACACCCATTTACTAGTTTGATCTGGGTATTTCTTCAGTTGAGATTCTCTCCTCCAAGATGACTCTTAAGTTTTGTCAAATTGACAGCTTAATTATGGCACCCATGTTCAAAAAGTGTTTTTCACACTAGCCATAATTCAGAGGCAACTCACATATCTAGCAACAGATGGACAAACAAAATGAAAATATATGCTATGAATTCATGTTGAAGACATTGTGCTAAGTGAAATAAGCAAACTATCCTAGTTAACCTCTCTGTTGCTGTGACAAAAACTCTCTGACCACTACCAGCTTGAAGAGGAAAGGGTTTAGGGTTTATTTGACTTACATCTCCCTTCTGGGTGGGTTGATCACAGTTCATTGCTGAGGGAGCCCAAGGTAGGAACTCAGAGCAGGAACCTTGAGGCAGGAGTTGAAGCACAGACCATGGAGGAATGCTGCTTACTGGCTTGCTCTCCTGCTGTGTGCTCTACCTGGCCTGCTTGTCTATACAACCCAGGACCACTTGCCCAGGGGTGACACCACCTACAGTGTTTTGGGCCCTCCTACATCACTCAACAGTCATGAAAATGCCTCTCAGACGTGGCCACAGGCCAGTCCAATGGAGATAGTTCCTCAATTGAGACTCCCTTTACCCAAGTGTGTCAAGTTGACAACTAGAGCTATCCAGCACAACAGCCATGACAGGCAAATATTTTGTACTTTGTCCTCACTTAAATGAGGGACTTAGATGTGACAAATTTATAAAAAAGGAAAGGAAGAGGGTGGAGGTGCAAGGGTTTCATTGGAAGATGAGTTGTTTGAAGGGAACATAGATTCTCTCTCTCTCTCTCTCTCTCTCTCTCTCTCTCTCTTTCTCTCTCCAGAAATATTTATTCCTTCAAAATCTACAATAGCACCCACATGGCAGCTAACAACTGTCTGTAACTCCAGTCCCACGGGATCTGACAGCCTCTTCTGACCTCCGTGGGTGTTGCACGACACAGGTGCACTTACCTGCATGCAGGCAGTACACGCATACACATAAAAACATATGTATATATGTTTGGATCAAATCCACCTCCATTCCATCCTCAGTCTCCTCCCACACTCTCACAGATACTTTTTCCTCCCATTTCATGTACGCTTTTAAAAGCGCACTGAGTCCAGTAACAGCTAGCAGTATGTGCATTAGGTGAGGGCCATCCACTGGCCCATAGGCAGCCTATCCAGTGTGGAATCCCTGAAGAAAAGCAGCTCTCTCCCTCCCCTAGCAGCTGTCAAATGCCAAAAGCAGAGTTCAGAGCTGCAAAATGAAAGGAATTATTGATTCTGGTTACTCAGCATTGTGAATGAACTTGAAATGACTGAAGTTAAAGCCTGGTGTGGTGGCACATGCCTTTAATCCCTGTGTTCAGGAGGCAGAGGCAGGCAGAACTGATATCCAGGCCAGCCTTGTCTATGCAGTGAGTTCCACCTGCTAGGGAGGTCATCTCAAAAGGACAAACAAACAAATAAAAATAAATAGATAGATAGATAGATAGATATAGATAAAAGTAAAGAAAAAGAAATGAATGGCTGAGCTACACACTTAAAATTATTAAGATAATGTTTTATGATATCTAGGAATATTCTAGAAGTCTATATAAAGTTGAAAATACATTTACTTTTTCTGCATGTAGAAAGGGATTGGGTGACAAATGAGAAGAAGCATGTTCACTATTTTTGTGATAATAAAATATAATAAAATGATCAAATAAGTTTTTTAAATTTAAAAACAGTTAATGCAAATTAACAAGCAGATATTCTTCTTTTTTTGTTTTTTACCTGAAAGAAAAGTCTTGTATTTGATTCTATTTTTGTATGTAAACTTCATATGATTTTTTTCTTTACTTTACAGAAACTCAAGCTTGTAGCATAAAAAATAAGCAACCACAAAATCAAATAATTATAACTTTGTTGTTTTATTAAAGAATTTGTATCATTTCTAATTGTATCCTAAGGGTCCCTCGTCCTAATATGCCTAACAAATAGGATGGTATGAACTGTAGGGCAACTTTTATTCACATACAAAGAAAAGAAAGTGTAGTTTATTGATCCACAGTATAAGAACATTCTTTATATTTTACTCATCTTTATGATTCAGTGTTCACAAGTAGATCTGCCTGTTACACTTTAGATTTTTTCATATTTCTCCAAACAAGGTGTCTCCTAATAATCCATGCACTGGTTAAACTTGATCAGAGCATTGTAGCATAGTCTTACTGTCTAACACTAATTAGCACTTTAAAAGCAACACAATTCTTGTGCAGAGAACAACATAGATGAACAGTCAAAATTCGTTCAGAAAAGTGATCTGGACACTAATGATGATACTGCATCAAGTTTTGAAAAGGCAATGGTATTTCATAGTGATACTTATCAGAGTTGGCATTATAGGTCTACGATGCAACTTCAATTCATCATGAGAACCCTTAGTAAATATGATGTAAACCATTTGGTTAAAGTTCTGTTGTTCACCATTCATGTGGTCTGTGGAGCAAGTAGGTCAACAAACACTCCATGATTCATGGCATTTTCACAGGCAACCACAGAAAATGAAAAGCCAATAACTGAGAGGGTGCCCCATCACTTCCAGTTAGCGCCAGTCAGAAAACAATTTGGAGTAGAGTCTGCACCAGAGAAGGGGTGGAAAGGTTCAGCTTTTAGGCATTCTGTCAAAAAAAAAAAGAGATAAAAGAATCCAACTCCATCTACAAACCAATATATCATGGACTTTGGCTGGCGTATCTGACTTTCTACATGATTTAATAAGCCATATTCCTGTGTGCCTGACATCCTGTGGTTCGTGCCTCTGTGTAATATGGGCTATGAGGTTATTCCTTTAGAAGAGGGAACGCGGACAAAGGCTGGCTCCCATGGTTTGTATCCCCATTCACCATCGCCCCCTCTAGACCTCAGAGATTGCTGCGATGGTTAAAAGGTCTTAATATCTGTTCAACCCACACAGTGGTTCCAGTTTTTGTGGATATGTTAGACTTGAAAATGTGCCAACTGAGAGAGGAAGACATCAATGTCATAATCTGGAGGATGTATTTTGTGATTTATAATTTCAATGGACAATAATTCTACACATTACATAATACATTCAAATGCAACTGTTTCATAATATTTCACTAAAGAATAAAAAATAAAAACTGTAAAGCAAATGAAAAACTAAAATGAAGCAATGAACAATTTCTTAATATATGAATATTTTATAGTTTACAAAATAAAACTACATTTCATTTAGTATATTTTATTTACTCAAATTTATAATTAACATTAATATTTAACATTTATTAAGGTAATGCACATAGTAATCATTAAAGTAAGGTTTATAAATGTGAATTACATTTGATACACACATGTGTTTTCCATGGAAAGCTATTTATAGAATTCGTTAATATGAACTTGATATATTCTACAACAGCATTCCTGTGGGAATATATTCAAGTATTTATGGGTTCTGAAATTTATTGCAGAATATCCCTTCTACTTAAATTTCAGGTGTCTATTTTCATCCTGAGTCTTTCTGAATTATAAAAGGGACTAAGGGCTAGAGAGGACTCAGCAGTTAAGGGCACTGGCTGTTCTTACAGAAGAACCGGGTTCAATTTTCAACTCTTTTCTGACCTCTGCAGGCATTGCATGACACAGGCTCACATCATGCAGGCAATACACTTATACACAAAAATAAAAGTAATAAATAAAATACTAAAAAAAATAAAAGGGACTAAGTAGAATTCCAGTATTTTGAAAAAAACCTTTAAAATTACCCAAATGTTGATTCATTTCTAGCTCAGGAAACCATGATTATCCTATTTGCAATTAGTTTTTTAAAACTCATATATACAGCACACTTATTTTCACAATTTGTGTTTTCAAGTTCTATAAACCAACAGCCCACATATAAAGTTGCCAGTCTTCAAAAAATGTTTCAATGGCACAGAACTGATACTAGCATATCAAAAACTATGAATACTGCATTTTCTCTGAACTTTTGTTTTCATAACAGCCGCACTCTTCTGTTCATGCACAGTATCAGACAACCAAGAAGAAATAGATACAAGCAAAAGGCACTCAGTGAATCCAGAAGAGGTTGGTTGATTTGTTTGTGTATTGGTTGTCTAAACTGTAAAGCACATACCACAGTCTGGTAAAGAGAGAGAGTAAAGATGTCTTATAGGCCACAGCCAATGCCGTACAATGCTTCATGGTCTTTTTCTGTCAAGACATATTTATTAAATGTACAAGTACCATTAGTGTTTTTAAAGTCTAACAGAGGTAAAAGAAGAAACCAAAGAGTTGGAATTTGTAGCAGGTTGGGATGGTGAGCACTACCATAGAGACCTTCCAATATTCTAAGTATGCAGCATTAAGATTTTGGACTCTGCCAGAGACATTTGTATAATGAAGAAAGGGATAGATATAACAAATCTTGGGGAAAATTGGAAGAATCTGAGAACCTTTAATTAGTTTACTATAGGAATTAAATGACGTTTATAGTGTTGTTCCTGCTTTAAGCTCTGTGAGGATGACGCATCTAGGAGAAGCACAGAGGTCAGTTTTGTTTTCCAAGGCCCTGGTATAGAACAAGAGCTGCACCGGTGACATCAAGCTTTATGCTCATCTTCTTAGAATGAAGTTGGGTCTTTATATGGGTACCACATACAGACCCTAGTGATAGAAGTTGCACATGTGTGAATATTACATTGTGGTAGAGAGAACAGTTCTCTTGAATGTAAGAGCAATAAATAAATAACTAAATAAACAAATAAATAAATAAACAAATAAATAAATAAACAAATAAATGTGATTTGATATTACAAAAGACTGTGTAAAGTTCAGTCGTCTCATGTCTGGTATTGTTAAATTATGCATGTGTGAGTGTCTAGGTTATAAATGGCAGCTCCAACATTGTATGCCCCTAACTATTTTTTTTTTTTTTTTTTTTTTTTTTTTTTCAAAAAAAAAAAAAAAAAAAAAAAGAGGACCAAGAACTATCTCAGAACCAGCTGGCTATCAATTATCCCCATAAATATTATATCAAATGACCTCTCAACACTGCCAATCCATCACAATATGAGAGGCTGCAGTGAGCAGGACACCTGCTAAATAAGATGTGCCAAAAATAGATGTCTACTAGACCACAGTGGATAGGTAAAAATAGAGATGATTATTTTATCCAATTCTATTAAACCCATTTCTTATTACATTAGACTGTCAGCTGATGTTGACCACCTTTGATGTAGCTAGTAAAGTAAATGTTACCTATAGCTTAAAAATAGATCTACATTCTAAATTTTCTCTAGTAATATGAATACACTTTGTACCATTTCAGAAGAATTTTCAGATTACCAAATAAAAATTTATGAGATAGTGTCTCCTTGCAGCTTAGGGACTAAGGGCTTCAGAACAAGAAAAAGAATATTACCCAGGAAGACAAATGGGGCTGTATAATAGCTCCTTAATTCCAAAGAAAATGAATCATTTTTCATAATAAATTTATGTGGAAAATATTAACATAGCAATTTGTATCAAAAACCTGGTCTGCCTTATTTGAGCAGAAAACTTAGTTTTCCTCCAGGGCATATTTTATCACTTAAATTATAGAAAAATGTGATGAACATATTATTGGAAATAATAGAAGCTGAAATTTATCTTAAATGAGATTAGACTATGCCATTATTCCAAAGGGTAGATGTCTTTTTAAAACAGTGGTTAGGAAATGAATTTATCACTTCAACATCTATCCTATAAAAAACTGTATGTATCTATAAGATTAATTGGTTTTGTCAAAAATTTTTTTAGCCATGTATTACAAAGGACGTACATCAAAAGGATTCTCTTCTTTTCACTGAGGTTTTATGACAGTTAATGCAGTTGTGAAAGCTCATGTGCGATGTCACTGACAAGTTGGAAAGTTCTATTTTTTTTTTTGGTAGAAGTTTAATTGTGCTTTCATGAGATGTGATGGAGACATATGTAATAAACATACATAAATAAATTTATTTCAAAATAATGCTTTGCTATCCATATAATTTTATCATTTATTGACTATTAAATTTGCATAATAATGAGATGGGTATTTTTGCTTGAAGCGTTCCAGCTTTTCTGAATATTTGATATGGAAAGACGTAGAGAAATGTCAGTAATTTTCAAAATTAATCAAATTTTAATTTTATATTTATAAAAGAGTAGGACTATGTTCAGTGCCTTTTAAGAAATTGTTAAAAATTCTGCCATGATCCAAAACCAAAATTCATTTACTGTATTCCCAGTACTTGGGAGGCAGAGGCAGGCGGATCTCTATGAGTTCAAGGCCAGCCTGGTCTACATAGTGAGTTCCAGAACAGCTGGGACTATACAGAGACCCTGTCTCAAAAAGACCAAAAAATAACAACAACAACAAAAACCAAACAAACCACAAGTTAGGAAACCAAAAATAATTAAAAAAAAAAATCAAACATTCTAAAACAAGTATAATTGAACAATAGACTGATTCAATAGTTACATGTTGAAGAATGATGAGAGGAAAACACAAAGACTTTACTTTGCATAGTTAGACCATTCTGTTTCTGTAGGGCAGGGCCATCTGCATGCACAGCAACAACACTGCAATCCATAACTTAGACTAGCCTAGAATGGGAGCAGAGGTGTTTCAGGAGGGTGTGTTAGCACTACTAGGCACCATGGTGTGCATTGTTTGTTCAGACCATGACTGCAGTGATGTCACGATATTTTACAGCAAGTGCTACCCGAAACACTTCAAATCCACTGAATATTTGATTTTGAATTAATTTTTGGTCTTTGCCTTGTCACAAACCTGGCAAGACCATTTTTTTCACAGCCTCTACATTAGTTACAAGGCCCCACATGGGGTTCTGACCGACTGTTTAAGAAGCTACGCTCTACAGAACTAGACAAGTAGGGGATAATAGTTTCAGGCCACAAAGTAAAGGTTAACAATTATTCTTATTATTTCAGATAAAGTATTTATTATGATTTATTATTTAAGTTTGGAATTATAAATATGACGTAGGGAATAATTTATGTAAATGTCTCCCATTCAAGTACTAACCTGGCCGGGTCCTGCTTTGCTTCTGGTTTCAGACAGCATTGGACCCATTCAAGGTCATATGACCATAGACTGTTACTGCTAATAAGCTGATAAATCATTAAGATACAGCAAAAGTATTCATAGGACCCTTATATATAATTCTGTTGTCTATAGTATATTTCTAAAGCAAATACAATATTTTACTGGAATAGATAGAAAATATGAAAAGAGAACCCATCTCCTTTCACTGTGAATTGTCTTTAATGTTTCAATATAATCACTTTGACCTGAAAACTTTCTTTCTGTATGGCAGGATAGTCAATGGATTTGTAAGTGGCTACTTCGTGACCGTACTCTATCTATATAAGAAATGGCTGTTATCAAGATACATTGCATTTGAAGAGGGAGAGAAAAAAAAACCTTCAGGTTACTAAGAAGGTGGTACAGGCTGTGGAATCTGGGATATGTCATCTTTTAATACATTATATTTACTCGTGTGTGTGTGTGTGTGTGTGTGTGTGTGTGTGTGTGTGGTAATGCATGTGAGGTCTGAAAACAAATTGTAAGAATAAGTCCTCTCCCTTCACCATGTAGGTCCTCATGATAGAACTCAGGTTGTCAGGCTTGGTGGTAGGCACCTGTACCCACTGAGTCATCCTGCCAGCTCCTGAATGCTATCTTCTCGTCACAGTATGGTCATGGCAGTCATGAACTCATGCAGCTGCACCTACTGTCATTGAGCCTATCCAAGTCAGGCTGCTCAAAAGCTAGCCATAGGTGTGGAAGGGGCTTATGAGGCCATACTACTCACTGCTGAAATATTGACAACAGATTCTGGGAGGGTGGGAAGCATGATATTCAATTGTGCAGTCACTGGTGAACTCACCAGGCTGTAAAGATTAGCTCCAAACCCATGGTCGCACAGATGGCCCTAGTTACACTCCGTGTGACACAAAACAGAAGAAAAAGAAATGAAGTTGGGAAATAGCTTTGTAGGGAAGAGGGTGGATTCATGGGGTGAGAGGAAGATAATAGAGGGTACGGGGGAGTAACCCTGTGTGTATGTGTGAAACTGTCGAAAAACAAAAGTAATTAATGCAACAGGTAAAGAGATACAAGGCGGAGCTTCTGTGCAGTCACTCTTCAAGGGATTACAGCATTTCTGTTCCTACGTGGCAAACGGAGTAACGCCTTCCTGTCCAGATCAGCAAGAGTTCCAGTCTTCACTCCCATTCTGAAAAGGTGAAATCAAATGCCAAGCAAAGTAATAGCTATTACAAACATGCAATGTCTTTACATTTTCTAGGCTAAAGTAACTGCATCAGCTTTAAAAAAGCTGTTTCATGTCTATTGCATATTGTTTTAGAGTCTACTCACTCTAAAACAATATTAAAAAGAAACAAGTTAAATATTAAAGGTTTTTCATAAAGTAAAATAGCAAATAGATAAATTTGGTCATTTATTATTAAGCATCCAAATATTTGCAGTGATATTATTTTCGCCACAGGACAATATATTCTCTAGACTATGTTTAACCTTAGTCTACAAAATGCAATAAAGTCCATTCATAACCCTTAGGATATTTTTCAGATGTAAGGTAAATTTACTAAGTTATCATATATTTTATTTTGTGAATAAACTATGATATTAAAATGTATGAAAAATAAATTCAAACACAAGAAACAACTTTCTTTTCCAGAGAGAAATATTTTGGGTATGTCATAGTCTGTTGATTAAAGTATATTTTAACAAAACGATATTCTTTATTGGACATTTTAAAATATTCACATTAAATTACTCTCCAATATTAAGTGCATATTGAATATATGTAATAACCTGTGGTCATTGTGTGAATAAACATATTTTGAAGGGCAAAAGGTTTTTCAAGAATGGAAACTAGATCTCTCCTAAAGTAACAATAACAATCAATGCAGGAAATGACTGAAAAGACACTACACGTAAATAAGTCACCAGAGTGGTAGACAATAGGTATTAGACTAGAAAGGACGGTAATCATTCAATAAATAAAATAAACCCTATGTTCATTTAAATTTACTGCTTTGAGTGAATTCCTAAGCTGTGATATAGTAAGAGGTAAGATGAGAAAACTCAGACGCATTTCTGAGGTGAAGCAAAGATCTGTGGGTGTACTCAGGACACACTCAGGGTGATGAGAGTTGCACAGAGACAGTGCTCCAGAGACAGGTCAAGTACACATGAGCAAATGTCTCTAAGGAGATAGCTACCACAGGGCAGGAGAACAGCACCTTAATGTACGGCACAGTGGAGTGCCTAGAATATATAGTGTGAGAAATGGTGTGCACAATCACAAGTCAGAACAGGAGACTGCAGCTTCACAAAAAGTTGTTAGAATACGCACAAGAACCTACTTTATCTGTACTTCATTACTAACCCAGAATAAAAACCAAGAACGTTTTAAAGCTTATAAAAATATTCAGTCTTGAAGTCAAAATCTACAATGTCCACTTCCAATACAAGTTCCCAGGAATGTGAAGTACAAAGATACTCACAGTGAGGAGACAAGGAGCTAGTAAAAGCAGACCCACAACTGAAGCGGGTTTTGGTTTTTAACAAGACTTAAGAGTGGGATGGAGAGATGGTTAAGACCACCGGCTACTCTTGCAGAAGACCCAAAATAAATCCCCAGAACCCATATGGCTGCAAACCCATATGGCTGTCTGTAATTCCAGTTCCAGGTGTATCTGATGCCCTCTTCTGACCTCCATGGGAGTTGTACGACATGGGTGTACTTACATGAGGGCAGGCAATACACTCATACACACAAAATTAAATTAATAAATAAAATTTAAAAAAGTTTAAAAGCAATTGTGATCACATATGTTCAAAAAATTGAGTAGTAACACTTAAAAGGTGTACAAAATAATAAATAAAACCTCTAGAGATGAAAATTAAAGATACATGATGAACGGCTCAGGATGGGACTGTAATTTAAGATGGAGCCCTATAGAAGGAAATATTAGCAATCTTGAAGACATAACAACAGAGTTCCTGAAATTAAACTTCCAAATATTAGGGAATAACTTCGAATCAAAAGGTTTGTGACAAATTTAAATGATATATAAAAGTAGCCTGCAAGAAAAAGAGATACAGAGATATTTAAAATGCTAATTAAACCCTGTCTAAATTTGATGAAATACATAACAAACAGAGCCATGAATCTCAAAAAGATATGGGAAAAAGGACATGAGCAGCCTCCATCATTAGGCATAAAAAAGCTCAAACGTGATGACCAAGAGAAAAATTCTTAGCTGGATATGGTGGTACACACCACTAATGTGTGTGTGTGTGTGTGTGTGTGTGTGTGTGTGTGTTTATGTGATTATATGTTGTATATGTGTATGTGAATGTGTGTGTGCATATGTATGTTTGTGCATGTGTGTGAACATTTGTGCATATATGTGTGTTCATGTGTATGTGTAAGGACCTCAGGTCCCAGGAGAACGCACGTGATTTTGTGAAACAAATGAGAGGCATGATACAGGTTTCTCACATCCTAAATAGAATTTAAAGACAATTTAACTTAGAATCAGTTAAATATGAATAATATAATGTCATAACAGCGATAAAATAATAAAAATGAAATGTGAAACATCAAATAATAAAATATATTACCATAGTACATGAAATGAAAGTGATAAACTGCAGAATCCAATTATATAGAACTTTAGCATTACATATGAGCTACTGTAACACAGATTGAAAGCAATGGGCTAAATTAATGATCTATAACATAAGCAACAACACACTCCTCAAAATAACAGCAGAGATGGAGACATTAAGAATTCCTTGCATACAAAATAAAGTCATAAAAACTCAGCAAATATAAAAGCAGGAAAAAGGAAACAAAAATCAAAGGGAAGAAGGATAAAATGAGTAAGAGGAAAGATGGGATCCTAAACAGATGGATTGTATAACTGTCTGTATGTACGAAGCCTGACTTAAATGGAGTTAAATGGACTTAAATGGAGAGACAGTTAGATTGAGTAAAGAAGCAAGGCCTCCTTATGAACTGCCTCCTCTACTATACATTTTCAAGATGTAAAAAGAAAGAAAAATGGGATATTCCAACACTAATAAAAGACACCAAAGTAGATCTATTAATATCAGATCAAATGGAATTCAGAGCAAAAATTATAACTTGTGACAAGGATTACTTTCTACCTATCCATGAGTCGAATAATATAGACTATATAACAACTTTAAGTGCTCTGTGCCTGAGTATTCTGAAAAGTCAAAATATTAGCTAATCACATTGTAAGGAAAAAAAATAGAAAAACCCAGAATTATTGTAAGAAATTCCAATATCATCTTCTTGATGGTAGATAGAAAAGTGAAGGAGCTTTTACCATGACATCCATGCAGCTTGGCCACGTGCAGAACAGGACATGTGGCCAAGCTGGATGAATGCTACGTTGTGCACAGCACAGCACAAGACACATTTCAAGGGCCTACAACAATTTACTTAGAGAGATTATATTTGGAGCTATAAACCAAATCTTTCTATACTTTAGGTAATACAATTTTGTACAAAAAGTTCCTTTGCCTGAAAGTCTTACATTATACTCTAGGAAAATCTCATATTTGAAAAATAATGATAACCTTACTAATTAACCCATGTGTGAAAGAAGGAATCAAAGATAAATTAACCTGTCCTTTTGCTTTGTTTTGTTTTGGATTTTGTTTTATTATTTTATATTTTATTTTATTTTGAAGCAGGGTCTCCCTGTAGCCCCACTTGCCCTTGAACTCACTATGTAGACAAGGCTGGCCTCCATCTCACAGAGCTCTGCTTGCCTCTGCCTCCCAGGTGTTAGAATTAAGGTTGTGCTTTCATACCCAGCAAGTCTGTCTTTTAAAAAATTATTTATTTTTATTTTATGTGTTTGAGTATTTGCCTGCTTTGTGGTGTATGTATGTGCACCATGTGAATGCAGTGCACAGAAAGCCAGAAGAGGGCACCAGAACACCTGGAGCAGGAGCATAGAGTCACCATGTGGGTTCTGGGAAGTGAGTCCCAGTCTCTGCAAAAGCATCAAGTGCTCTTAACCATGGAGCCATCTTTCCACCCTATATCCTATATTTTAAGGTAAAAGAAGGCTTTTCAAATTCATTGTCAGACATATTTGTGAAATACCCTTAAATTTAAGAGGAAGTGCCACAAAATGCTGTATTAGGGGCTGGAGAGGTGGCTCATTGGTTAAGAGCACTGGCTGCTCTTGAAGAGGATCTGGATTCAATTTCTAGCACCCACATTATGACTCACAACTGTCTGTAACTCCAGTTCTAGGGGATCTGATGTCCTCGTCTGGCCTCTTTGGGCTTTGCATGATATGGATGCACTTACATACATACAGGCAAAAAACTCATACATATAAAATAAAATAAGTAAATCAACAAAAATGTTTATTAAGCGATAACAGAAATCTTAAGATCTTAACTGCACTTCCTACTTATGTAAGTAGAAACCCAGAAAAAAGGCAAGGGCATATTAATTAAGGAAGTGTAACAGATAGAAAGAAATTAATATTGATAAATGGCTAGCCATATTGAATCAGGAAATAGAGAATATACGAACCATCAATAGTAGATATTATAGTTAATTCTAAGAAATTGTGCAGATATTGCAAGAAAAAAATCTTGTAATCAATTTTGTGGTAAAACATTGATCATGAAGTAAGTTTTAGAAAGCAGTACTATTCCTAGGTCTTGTCTCTGTCTCCTCTGAGAACACATGATTTGAAGCTCTACAATCTAGTTTCTCATAATATAGTCTTACTTGGAAGTAGTTATTAAAATAAATCAGAATGAGATTAATGTGGATCCTAAGCTGGTATAATTGGAATCCTAAAAGTAGAAAATGAATGCAAACACAGATACAGAGATAATGTGGAAACAAGTGGAAAAATACCACGTAAACCTATAGGATTGTCATGATACATAATGATTCTAAGAAATATGAAGGATGCCAGCAATCCTCCAGGAAGACAGAACAGAGCATCTCTCTAGGGTGTGTATGCTGAGGTTTTAGATGTACGGCCTCCGGAACTGGTGAGAGATGCATGTTCTTTCCATTTACCCAGTTTGTGACACTTTGTTATCGCAGCAGTAGCTAACAACTACAGACACACACTATCAAAGTTCTCCTGAGAATAAGTTGGTAATGCAGAATAACTATGTATAATTCAAAACGTGAATAGATAGATAAGCTTGACCTATTCAATCCTACATAGTACACAGACACATTAAAACCTCATGATACACACCGTAAACAGTGAAGAGCAAAGTAAATGCAGATGTACATACATACAAACATATAGAGTGTTCGTGGATGAGAATACAGAGCATTGCCAGAGTGTTAACTCTCAATAAATATGAAATTTCTGTGAAATTTAATTTAAAATATAAGACACTTAAAAATACTTTTATGGATTCTTTGCGAATTTCAGAACATGGATGAAAACTGACCATACTGAGACCTCAGTTTTCTGCCTCCACTTCCCCTTTAGCCGCTGACTTCATTACCTTGATTATTACTTTCATTTTCTTTCTTAAAGGACTATACAGTCCAATTTGTGTTTCTCAAATGCTCTTAGTTATGAGCCTATTACTTGGAGTCTGATCAACCTCCCAGGCATCATGCTCTTTAGAGAAACTGACTCTCCCTCTCTCAGTAACTAGCTGCCAATAGAGCCTCATTGAGAGACCATTAACCTTGAACCCTACAAGCTGCAATAATGGCTGACCTGGAAATATTGCCTACTGGTGCAATAGTAGCACAAATGAGATCAGAGTAGCCAACTACCTTCTGTTTGGTTTTAAGGTCTGCTTCATGAGACGGAGCCCTTACCTTGGCACTGCTACCAGGGCCGAGGCTAGACAACCTTATCACAGGCTATACTAGAAAGCCTACTATTATGATTCTGCTAAGAAGACATAGTATTAAACCAACTCCTAGTGATTTTTTGGCATATCCACAGATTAGTGCATCTCCCAACTCTCACCAGGGAGGGCATCTTCTTCCTATAGGAGATTATGCTTAACACAGAGACCCGCAACTGGTCAACATGCGGAGAGTGAGAGACTGCATGTGTTTAGTCCTACATGGGACACCTATATTACACACCAAGGCTCAGAGATATTTGTGGAAGAGTGAGCAGAAAGATCATACACGCTGGAGGTGGTGGATAAATACAAGGCAGCTGTACTCTGTGAATACTACAGGGTAACTGCATGTTTGAATCCACAGCGATTTTGATAGCATACACAAGACTTGTGCAAGCCCAAGCCAGATTTACTTTTTTTAGTAATAGACATGTAGTGGACTGAGGTAGGCAAGGTTATTTTATAAAATAATGATGCTGAGGGATAATGAAGCGAGAGTCCAATAAACAGGTAATCAAACAAATTCTTTTTCTGATGATCAAGGACATAGAAAGAGACTCCAGATAAATGAAAAATTAAGGTGAATGAACACCTAACTATTTCAGCCCAGAGCATATATTTTTTTGCAAATCAGTATTAATAGATTAAGACACTTTAAAAGCTAGATAAATGGCACTGGAGAGATGAGATGGCTCAGCAGTTAACACTGTTCTTACAGAAGATCTGTGTTTGGTCTCCAAAACCCACATGGTGAATCACAACCATCTGTCATTTTTTTCATTTCAGGGCATATATTTCCTTCTTCTGGCCTCTGCTGGTACTGCATGCATGTGATACACATGGCATGCAAAGCACTCATACACATAAAAATTAATATAAAAGTCTATAATCAAAAGAGATGGAAATATGCATTTAGATTTTGTGTGGAAAGGAATGACCTTTCCTCTGTAACATTATTTATGTCAATAATAAGGAAAAACCTAATCACCTATAAGAGGGATGAGTTTGTAAAGTCTTTGGTGTAATATTTTATAAGAAGTAAAATAAAAAAATGTTAAGTGATGGCAATGAATTTGTCTTCAATTTTGGAAGTTGAAATCAAAGTACAAGTTAATGTATTTACCATAGAAAATTATTCATAATACAAAAAAAATTGGAATGGAGTAAAATAACACTATGATTGTTGCTTTTGAGTAAAAGGAATGAGAAAATCAAATTAATCTATTTCCAAAATTTTTATATTAGGTAAAGCAAGAGTGTTTTATATCAAGCAACTGATATAAAAATTTCCATATTGGAAGGGATTCCTTAAAATTCTTGTCGAGTTTCATTCCAGAAAAGCAACAATTTCACTTCAAAATAATTATCAAAAGACTTTAAAAATTAAATACATAGCTCCTGGCCTGCTCCCCTATCCTGAGGCCTCTGGGGGTGGGTCCATCACGGAGCCCTCGGCGCCTTGACTCCCCCAGCCTCATTCACCCCACCATCTCCCCCGCTGCTCTCTGCTCCTGGTTTGGGCCCTGTGCCATTCTTGGTCTTGGGTCCCCAGACACCTGGGGAACCGGTGCTGCTTCCTGGTCCTTTTCCCCCAGGCCAGCTTGGTGCCTTCCTTGGGCCCCAGGAGCACTGCTTCTGAGGGACCTGGCCCCGCCCTCACGTCTCCCTGCTTCCCAGATCTGCACCACTATCTAATTCTCCTGGCCCGCTCTCCTGCCCTCAGGCCTCTCTTGGGGTAAGTCAACCACACAGCTCTCCACGCCTTGACTTCCCCAGCCTCGCTCACCCTTCCACCTCCCCCGCTGTTCTCTACTCCAAGCTTGGGCCCTGTGCCATTCCTAGTCTTGGGGCCCCAGACACCTAGGGAGCCAGTGCTGCTTCCTGACCCTTTTCACCGGGACCGGCTTGGTGCCTTCTTGGGCCCCATGAGTACTGCCTCTGGACTCACCCCGCCCTCACCTTTCTCTGCATCCCTGGTCCTGCAACACCCACCAGCCTCTTTCTGGGGCTGACAGCCTCTTTCTGGGGCTCCAAGGCTTACCTTGCCTCTCCCTGATCTTTTGCATCCAGTACAACCCAGCTACTCAATCCACTCCCTGGGAAATCTTGGGGCTTATTCCCATCCCATCTGCCTTTGCATCCCTGTGTGGCACGGCCATGGCCAGGATCTAAGGAGAAAGTCTGAAAATTTCTGACCCACATTGGAATTGGGCCACCGCGGAACTCCTGAAGACACAATCAATCCGGCCACGACAATATGAAATCAAAAGAGAGAACCAGAAGCTTAGAAGAACCAGCTCTTCATACCCAAAAAGTAAGCCACAAAGACACACAAAGTTCAAAAAAGGAAGCAGAACTAAACTTGAAGGCCCGAGTATCAAACAAGAGTCAGAAACTATAAAAA
>NW_008335054.1:386854-412514 GCF_000622305.1 Nannospalax galili
AGGAACAGCTGATCCTCCTGGAACAGGGACCTCTGGGTAACTAGATTTACCAGAAAGGCAGATAGGGGGTAATCGATGGGGGTGATTACAGCACAGTGCACAGTTGCAGGGATAGCAGAGTATGGAGGCTCTAGTGGGAGAGGAAGGCTGTCTACCTGACGAGTTTGTATTCATGCTCAGATGCCGAGGAGCTCAGAAGGTGGGTGACTGTAACCAGTGATAGTCATGTATATAGAGATTAGAAATGCATGTGAAAACGTCTCAATGTCAATAGGCTTGGAATGAATTTTTCTGTATGAAATTGTGTGTTTTGACAACGAAGTGGAGATCTTTTTTAAACGTTGGAACCTCATTTAATTTTATGTCTTATAGAGTTTATAATGAGTAAAAGATTATATAAGGGTAATAATTCATCTGTAAACCTAGAAATGTACAGCCAGTTTTGAAAGAGATGTACCCTAGCTCAGAAAAATGTTATTGAATAGGTTAATGCTGTTGTAATGAAATGCTTCTTCTAATAAACAAAAAAATTAAATACATAAAATAAACATTATGCCAAAAATATCAAGTATCAGTTCACACTGACATTCTCCTTTTCCAAGAGCACCCTTTCCACATGGTCCACAAAAAGCATCTTAACCGTTGCCTAAGTGCATGCGTAGGCAATATGAATAATGACTTTGCATCAAGGGGGCCTGTTCTTACTGGATTCATTTGAAGAAAGTGATGTCTGTCTTGTTGGGGCTGCTTTCCAGAAGAAACGAGAAGGAATAAACTGAAATGTTTAAGGAGGGATTAGGATACTCTCTCTCCTCCCATTTTCCAGGAAGCTTAATAAAAAGAGAAAGACAGTCTAGAATTCCACTTTCATATGTGACTAAGTGTATCCCCATTGATAGTAAACTTTACACTCCTCCAATTTTCAGAAAAATGAGCATGTTACTTTGGTCATGGATGAACCAGAACTGTGGCTCTTTCTACATAAACTAACATATTCTAGGTCTATATATGTATGGAACTCATTTATTTTATAAACATATTTTTTTACTAAAAAATTTCTAGTTTTACTCAAAGAATCAAATTATATTGCCAAGATTACTGTCAAAGAAATAAATACCAACTGCTTCAATAATAAGTTCCTTTAAAAATGTTCATTTGAAATTCATTGGTCTTTTTAAGTGACTGCCAAACAATTTTGTTGCAAATCGTTATGTACAAATACTATCTGAATTTAAACATAGAAAGTAAGTAACTAACTACATATATCATTCTTCATAAGAAAAGAGAAAATTCTTGTCTGTGTACTTATAAAAATCCAATTTATGGTTTTATGTAAAGTATTATAAAGCAGAATTTACCTATAAATATTAGAAACAATTAAGTAGTTATAGAGTGGACTATTGATGTCAAATAAACGACACAGCTCAGCTCAGCAGGATGAAAGTCTAGGGAACTTATGTTAATAAGATAAAAATGTCAAAAGGTGGGTAAATGTATTGAAAACATAAAAATGCAAGAAGGCTTAACTTTATAGACTGAGTCCTTACCATGAAAATATAAGTTCCAGCAATGCTGTATCTCATATCTCCAAATCCAAGCCTGTAATTTTTAAATTGAGTTTTCACAGTCACGAATTAGAACTAATATAACCTTGTTAAACTTAAAGGTCATATGACATTGCTAATATTTACAATTTGTTGAAGTGTCAAAATATTATGTTTTATTTAGCTCTGAATGTACTTGTGGGAGCATGATTTTTTGCTGTCAATTTTGGAAGGCAGGATGCAAAAAGACCCTGAAGCAATTGGGCATGTGACTAAGTTAATCACTGCAACACTTGATACTACATTTCAGTGTGAACTGAAGCAATAATGTTCATTGACATGTAGATTTTAATACAAAATGTTTAATGGAACATTGAATGTGTTTCTTGAATATTTTGTGTAGAATGCCATTTAAGTTTTCTTTCACATAAACAGAATTAACTCAAAAGAAATAGGAATTTGTTTTCTGTCTTTATAATGGTATGTTTGGTATGTTTGCTGCAAACTGAAGTTCCCTTATTTGAAAACAAATCTAAATTGTCATCAAACATTTGTGTTTGAAAATTCAGAGACATTATTAATATAATATTTTCTGGAAGGAATACAAACATATAAAAATACATTTCAGAGTTCTCATGGATCTTGTTCATGCTGTGACCACGGCTTTCAGTTCATAATATCAAGTTTCCAGTAGACTGGAAACCATTTGTTTCTTTGTGTCATCCAATACCCTGGCTCTTACATCTTTCCACATCCTCTTCCCCAATGGTCCCTGAGCCCTGAGTGGGTGAGGTTTAATACAGGAGTCCTGGGCTGGCAAGATGGCTCAGCAGTTAAGAGCACGGGCTGCTCTCACAAAGGACCAAGGTTTGGTTCCTAGCACCCACATTACAGCTAACAGCCATCCATATCCTCTTCCAGGGGTTCTGATGCCCTCCTCTGACCTTTGTAGGCATTGAATGACACTCACACACATAAAATTAAAAATAATAAATAAAATATTTTAATGTAGGAGTCCTATCCAAGGACATGCAATCTGCAATCTCTTATTCTCTACATTTTGACATGTTGTGTTAATCGTCCTCCGTTGCATGAAGAAGTTTTGCTGGTGAGAGTTGAGGGATGCAATCTCTCTACCCCCTGCTCCACTGTATTCCAGAAGGCTGAGGTATAGTTTCCACTGTAGATGTGTCACTTATTGATAGGCATCTCAATAAAAATATTTATTGGGCACTGAGTCCTGATCCCCTGTGCTCAGACTAGCTGCATTCTCCAGCTTCAGGGCTCATGTCTACTCTGCCTAGCCAGTTAGACACACCTCATGCCGTCCCCACCCTAGCCTTGGCTCTACAACCCTCTCCTCAGTTTTTTGTCAGAGACATGAATACCACCTTGCTAAGAAATGAAAAAATAATCTAGATGATAAATGGTTAATAAAAATATGGTACATTTACACAGGAAGTTTTACTCAGCAATAAAGACAAAATTGCAGCAATTGTGAATGGGAGCATTTCCCTGTATTCTTTCTCCAATTGCTTGTTGTTGGTATATAGAAAGGCTATTGACTTTTGTAGATTGTTTATAACCTACCACTATACTGAAAGTGTTGATCAGTACTAGGAGTTTTCTGGTGGAATTTTTGGGATCTCTTGGTATTGTATCATATCATCTGCAAAAAGTGATAGTTTGACCTCTTCTTTTCCAACTAGTACTCCTTTAATTTCCTTCTCCTGTCTTATTGCTCTAACAATAGTTTCAAGCACTGTGTTGAAAAGGAGTGGAGATAGTGGACATCCTTGTCTGGTGATGTTGGCTATGGGTTTGTTGTATATAGCTTTAATTATAATTCACCATTTAGAATGATATTGGCTGTGGGTTTGTTGTATATAACTTTAATTATGTTGAGGTGTGTTCCCTCCAGTCCAGTTCCCTCTAGGACTTTGAACATAAATGCATCCTGAATTCTGTCAAAAGCCTTTACTGCATCTATTAAAATGACAATGTGGTTTTTGTTTTTGAGGCCACTTATATGATTAATGATGTTTATTGACTTGTGTATACTGAACTATCCCTGCATCTCTGGGATAAAGCCTACTTGATCACGGTGAATGATCTTTTTGATGTGTGTCTGTATGTGGTTTGCAAGTATTTTGTTGAGAATTTTTGCATCTATGTTCATTAAGGATATGGCTCTATAGTTTTCTTTTTTGGTTGTATCTTTACCCAGTTTGGGAATTAAAGTGATGCTGACTTCATAGAAGGAATTTGGGAGTTCTCCTTCTGTTTCTATTGTTTTGAATAATTTAAGTAGTATTGGTTGGAGGTCTTCTTTAAATGTCTGGTAGAATTCTGCTGTAAATCCATCTGGACCTGGGCTTTTTCTAGTTGGGAGGGTTTGTATTACTGTTTCAATTTCCTTATATGTTATGAGTCTGTTTAAGCTGTTAATCTCTTCGTATAGGTTTTTAACATATTCCCTTATAATGGTTTGGATCTTTTGGGTGTCTGTTGTGATATTTCCCCTTTCATCTCTGATTTTGTTGATTTGGATTTGCTCTTTCTTTCTTTTGGTTAACTGGGCCAAGGATCTGTCTATCTTGTTTAGTTTTTCAAAGAACCAGTTCTTAGATTCATTGATTCTTTGTAGTGTTTTCTTTGTTTCTATTTCATTAATTTCTGCTCTGATTTTTGTTATTTCTTCTCTTCTGCTGGGTTTTGGTTTCATTTGTTTTTGCATTTCCAGTGCCTTGAGTTGCAGTGTTAGGCGATTTATTTGGGCTCTTTCCAATTTTTTAATGTAGGCATAGGCACTTAGAGCTATAAATTTCCCTCTTAGGACTGCTTTCAATGTGTCCCAGAGGTTATATTGTGTTGTATTGTCCTTTTCGTTGAATTGCAGGAATTCTTTCATTTCTTTCTTAATTTCTCCTTTGATCCACTCATTGTTTAGGAGTGTGTTGTTAAATCACCATGAGTTTGTGTAATGACTAGGGCTCCATCCATTGTTGATTTTGAGCTTTATTGGTTTGTGGTCTGATAGAATGCATGGAATTATTTAAATATTTTTGTATTTGTTGAGGTTTGTTTTGTGGCCCAGTATGTGGTCAGTATTTGAAAAGGTTCCATGAGGTGCTGAGTAGAAAGTGTATTCTTTGGTGTTTGGGTGGAATGATCGAAAGATGTCTGTTAGGTCCATTTGATGTATGGTATCATTTAATTCAGTCTCTCTGTTTATTCTTTGTCCAGTTGACCTGTCTAATGAAGACAGTGGGGTATTGAAGTTCCCTACCATTACTGAGTTGGGGTTATCTGTGTCTTAAAGTCCTGTAGTGTTGTTTGCATGAATTTGGCTTTTATGAATTTGGTTCATGTATGTTAAGGATTATAACATCTTCTTGGTTAACTGTTCCTTTGATCAGAATGAAGTGACCCTCGTTATCTCTTCTGATTAGTCTTACTTTAAAGTCTATTTTTTCAGATATTAGAATTGCAGCCCCTGCTTTTTCTTAGTGCCATTTGCTTAGAATACTATATCCTATCCTTTTACCTTAAAGTAGTACTTGTCCTTGAAGGTGAGATGGGTTTCTTGCAGACAGCAAAGAGATCAATTTTGTTTCTTAATCCATTCACTTAGCCTGTGTCTTTTGTCTGAGTAGTTCAGTCCATTGATATTTAAGGTTATTATTGAAAGGTGCATATTGGTTGCCATCATTTTGATTGCTGTTTGTGTTCTCTCGTAATTTTGTGTTTCCTAGATTATATCTTTGTTTATTTTCTTTTGTTGCCCCTGGGATATAGTTGTTTCACTCTGCTCTCTGTATTGCTTCAAGTATTATTTGAAGGGCTGGTTTTGTGGACATGTATGTTCAATTATAATAGACATTTTCACTGGGTATAGTATTCTGGGCTGGCATCTATTGTCATATAGAAATGGAAATCCCTTGGTCCAGGTTCTTCTGGCTTTCATAGTTTGCATTGATAAGTCAGATGTAATTCTGATGGGCTTTCCTTTGCATGTGACTTGGTTTTCTTTTGCTGCTTTCAGTATTCTCTCTTTGTTCCGTACATTTAGTGTTTCTTTCTATGATATACCATGGGTAATTTCTTTTCTGATCCTATTTGGTGTTCTATGTGCTTTCTGTATTTGTATGGGGGTGTTTTTCCTTAATTTCAGAAATTAAAATATCTTGGAATAAATCTGACCAAAGACACCAAAGATCTCTACAATAAAATTTTTAAATCGTTAAAGAAAGTGATTGAGGAAGACACCCGGAGATGGAAGGACCTCCCATGCTCATGGATTGGAAGAATTAATATTGTGAAAATGACTATCCTGCCAAAAGCAATATATAGATTCAATGCAATACCAATCAAAATACCCATGAAATACTGCACAGAATTAGAAAAATCCATCCTTAAAATCATATGGAGGCACAAAAGACCCTGGATAGCCAAAGCAACCCTGAGCAAAAAGAGCAATGCTGTGGGATTACTATACCAGATCTCAAAGTATACTACAGAGCCACAGTTATAAAAACAGCATGGTACTGGCACAACAACAGACACATAGATCAATGGAACATCATTGAAGATCCAAACCTAAGTACATGCAATTTCAGCCACCTGATATTTAACAAAGGTGCCAAGAGCACACAATGGAGGAAGGACGGCATCTTCAACAATTGGTGCTGGCAAAATTGGATCTCACCTGTAGAAGAATGAAACTAGATCCTTATCTTCACCTTGCACAAAAGTCAACTCCAAATAGATCAAAGGCCTCAGTGTGAAATTGGAAACCCTGAAACTATTAGAAGAAAATATTGGCAGTAACTTACAAGATATAGGTTCAGGAAGGATTTTATAAATCAGAAGTTTCTCAGTAATTAAGGTCACCAATCAACATGTGGGACCTGATAAGACAGAAGTTTCTCAGGAAGTAAGGTCAGCAATAAATAAGTGGGACCTCATTAAACTAAAAAGCTTCTGTACAGCAAAAGAAACAATCAAAAAAGTGAAGAGAAAACCCACCTAATGGGAAAAAATCCAACAGAGGTTTAACATCCATAATATATAAAGAACTCAAAAAATAAAGAATAGAGAAACGAAATGTCCCAATTAAAAGATGGGCTAAAGATCTAAATAGAGAGTTCTAAAAGGAAGAAATAAAGATGGCTAAGAAACATCTCAAAAACTGTTCGATATCATTATTAATTAGGGAAGGGCATATTAAAACCACCCTAACATATCACCTTACCTGAAACAGACTGGCTAGGATCAAGAGAACAAATGATACCAAATGTTGGCAAGGATGTGGAGAAAGGGGAACATTCATTCACCACTGGTGGGGTTGTAAATTCATACAGCCTCTATGGAAAATAGTGTAGAGAATTCTTTAAAAACTAACAATGAACCTACCATATGACTTGGTTTTACCAGTCTTTGGCATATACCCAAAGGACTCATCCTATTGTAGAGGCACTTGTACAACCATGATTGTTGCTGCTCTTTTCACATTAGCTAAGAGATGGAAGCAACCTAAGAGTCCCTCAACTGACTAGTGGTTAACAAAATGTAGTATATTTACACAATGGAGTTCTATTCAGCAGCAAAGAAAGATGAAATGATGAAATTTGCAGGAAAATGGATGGATGTAGAAACCATTATACTAAGTGAAGTAACAGACTCAGAAACACAAAAAAAATGTATATTCTCCCTCATATATGGCCCCAAGCACCAAATCCTTTTAAATTATAGGTTCTTTTAATAAGATAATTCTGTACAGCAGTCCCTTCTGCATGAAATAACTACCATCATCACAATTTCGGCTGAGCCTGATCATTAAACATAGTTACAATTGGGCTTGTTGACGGTTGTGCTCATTCATTGAAGGAGTGCCAAGCAGGGTCACTGGACCCTTACCTGAGTATCCAGCTTCTTCCCAGCCTTGGAAGACAAAAGAAAAATGAGGAAGAACCCAATAGAAGAGTGCTTTTGGAAGCCCTTGTCAAGAAACTCCAATGGACTCTCATATGAGCATTTGAAAATTGCCCTGTTCTGATGTTTTTCTAGTTCTCTGTCTTGGACTAGTAATGCTAATTAACCTTGCCTTTACTTCTCCTTCACATCTCCCATTCATGATTCAAGGACTTAGAGACAGAAGTTATGCAATTTGACAGTCTTTTAGATAGACCCACTGGAGGGATACTCGGATTGCTTCACCCTGCATCCCTACTCAACATGGAAGAAGCCAGAGTGGTCTGCGTCCCTATTCCCTATTGACAATTTGGGTAACCCCTTCAGAGGATGGCATGATAAGAATAGGAGGTAGGAATTGCCTACACAGTTAGGGTAAAAAGATCCCAAAGAAACGTAGCCAGTTTCTTGGCTAAAAGTCAAAATGTCCTTGGGCCTGTTAGCAATACAGCCTGTTCCAAAGGCCAACAATGTCAAAATATCAAAAGTATTTGGGAGCTTTTATCTAATCCTTAAAATATTTTAGGTGGCCAGGCTTGGTGGTGCACGCTTTTAATCCCAGCACTTGGGAGGCAGAGGCAGGCGGATCTTTGTGAGTTTGAGGCCAGCCTGGTCTACATAGTGAGTTCCAGAAAAGCTGGGGCTACAAGGAGACCCTGTCTCAAAAAAGCCAAAAAAATAAAGAGAAGATTTTAGGGTTGCCTCCTCAGAGTAGGGAATGTTGGAGGGGAGGGAGTGGGCCTGGATTTGATCAAAACACCTTATATACATGTGTGAGATTCTCAAAAGAGTTTTTGTAAAAGTTAAAAAAAGGAAAGACAAAAATCATGAAATTTGCAGGCAAAAATGAATGAACTTGTTATATTAAGTGAAGTAACACAGACTCTGAGGAACGAATGATGTATGTTGTCTCTCATTTCTGGTTGTTAATGCCAAAATCTCATATACCAATATATATTTTGATATAACAGCAGAAGCCAAGAAAATGGAAAGGAACCATGGAGATGAAAAGAGCTCAAGAGAGGAGAATAATAGAAAACATATGTTAACAAGGGGGGGATAGGGAAAAATGGAGGTATTTAACTGGAAATGGAGGAGGGAAAGACATATAAGAATCCGTGGGGGTAAACGGGAATCAGAAGCTCAAGGGAGGGTGGATAATAGGATGTAGGTATTATCAAGGGGAAAATCTGGTGCTTTAATTTGAGAGGGAGGAGAGAGAGAGAGAGAGAGAGAGAGAGAGAGAGAGAGAGAGAATAAATAAAGCTTAGGTGGTGTGAGAAACCAAAGGGAATTGTATTTGCTCAAAAACCTACTCAACAATACACATAGAATATCTGATCTGAACATGAGTATATGAGTATACATGAAGGCTGCATAACAAGAAACACAGTTTCAGACAGGCGAAACTTCCCTTCATGTTGGTCAGAATAGTCTAAAACACTCCCAAAATAACAGGCTACTGTTACAGTCCCTGATTGCCTCCCAGAACTTGAGGGCTAGACCCTATTGTTCAAGACAGGACATACTTCAGACATAGAACTTGGAACAATGGAGCTGGAAGTGACCTGGAATTCTCCTCTGTGAAGACTTGCTCCCATGGTTATAAAGGATACTATGAAAGCTGCTAAGCAAGAAATTCAGTCAACAGCACAACACCAGTTTTAAAAACTAACAACCACAGCAATGACCAGCACAACAAGCTACAGCAGTAGAGTCACTTTTATCTTGGTGGTGATCTACAGCTATCTAATTGGACTCAAAGACCTCTCAATGAGAGGGAACTCATGTGTGACACTGCAAATATACAGGGCTAGAGTGGTCATAGATCCTAGAGAAAACCCCATCTCTGTCATATCCCTAGAAAAATGCAATTTCTTACTGTATGATAAATATTAATTCTTATATTTACAGGCAATTATGTTATTCACCACTCATCAAAGAACCTTCTTTTTTACAACAGATGGAGACTATTACAGAGTTCCACAGCTGGTCACAGACAGAGAATAACTGTCTGGGAGATGTTCAGCCTTAAATGACACATCTACAATGGAACCTCTATACCCAAGATTCATGAAACACAGTAGAACAGGGGGTAGAGCAAATAGTAATGCATCTCACCAGTGAAGCTTCCTCATGCAACAGAGGGCGATGCACACAGATGGCCACAACTGGCTAAAGTATAGAGAATTAAGAGACTCCAGGGTTTATGTCTCTGAATAGGACTTTTATATTAAAGTTCACTCACCCATGGCTCAAGGACCATTTTGGAAGAGGGGGTGGAAATATTGAAACAGTCAGGTTTGTGCATGATCATAAAGAAACAGGATTCCAAGCCTTTGGAAACTTACTATATGAACTTACAGCAATGGTGACAGTCTGCACACGACACATGCAAACTCAATCACACCAAAGCATATCATAGAATTGGATAAATGGGCAACAGGCCCAAAACTTAGATGAGGAACTATTGTCAGCTGATTACTGGTGGGTAATGGAAAGATGATATTCTTTAAGGGAATGACTCTAGATGGACTAACTAAACTCTAGTGAAAGAATTCACAGCAAGGACTTCTGGGTACAAAAACCTGATTAAATAGGCCTTAGTCTGTATGACAGAATGCATGAAATACAGTGGGGGGAGGATATGGGGGGGCTTCAGATAGAGGAGGGTGCTCTTAATGTGATTAGGATGTATGAAATGGACAAACACCCAGTAAAAATATACATTGAGAAAAAAATATATTTTAAAAATAAATATTTTTGAATTACAGTTTTAAAGACTGGTAAATTAGCAAGATTATTCCCTGTTCACTGGTATGATGCTTTACATATATTCAAGAATTTCATAAACCAATTTAATACATTCAAATGAAAATAATTGAGTTAACATTAATTTTAGATGTTACACAAGTATGACATAAAGCAAGAAATAGTGTGGGGTAATAATTTATTAAATTCATAAAATATTTAGCATGGAATAAATAACTAAGATGGAGATACTGGCTGCTATTCTTACCTTTAAATGAAATCATGATACATACTGTTCATCATTTTGGAAGTCTCAAATATTTTAATAAACTTATTCAAATGTTATCAGAATTTACTTGGCATTTTAGGCTTCCATTTTCTTTTGTCAACTTTTTCTTCTTATTCTGTTTTAAAATCTGAGAAGCTAAGGCATTGTGTTTATAGACCTACGTGTCCTGTAACACTTTTTCTTGTCTGCTCATTAGAGTTTTACAAAAAATATTGACATGAAGTAATGCTAGTCTTAATGTCTTTGCTGCTCTTGTTAAAACAGATTTTGCATTTCATGCAAATTTCTTTGATTTATTTGTCATAATACTTTTATATATTTATGGTACAGTATTAATACATGAATGCAATATATAATGATCAAATGTGGTTAATTAACTTTTCCATCTCCTCTAACGTTATTCCTTCTATGTGTTGGAGACCCTGAGGGCAATCTCTTGCTACATAATGTGTAATTAATTATTGTAGACTATGCCTTACCTGTGTCCTATGACATCAGAGCTACATCAGAACACTGTACTCCAGTTGCTGTTACCCAGCCTCTTCCTCTCCCGTCTCATCTCTCTTCCTTGTCCTTTACTTAGGCTCCATTCTTCCCTTACTTTTGTGTGATGAACTTTTTATCTTCTAAAATAGTGAAAGCCTCTTGTATTGGCCTTTTTGACCACATTAATTAAACTTACTATAAAGCTTTATCCCCATTGTGAGACATGTTAAGACTGTATCATTTTGGGGGTGAATAATACTTTACCATACACCTATATTAATTTAATTCATTATTCCATGACTAATATCTTGGTTGGTTTTATATCTCAACTACCCTGAACAATGTTGCAATAAACATGGCATGTGGGTATCTCTTTTTTAATTAATTTATTTTTATTTTATGGGTATGAGTGTTTTGCCTGCACGTATGTGCACCCGTATCGTGCCAATGCCCACAGAGGTCAGAAGAGCACATCAGATTCCCTGGAACTGGAGTTTCAGATGGTTTTAGCCACCATGAGGGTGTTGGGATTCAAACCGGGGTCTTCTGCAGGAACAGCCAGTGCTCTTGACCACTGAACCATCATACCCAGCCTCCATGTGGGTATCTCTTGATAGAATAATTTTATTTTACTTGAATATGTATACTCTATGGTGGAACTGTTGAATTATTTGGAATTTTTATTTTCAGATTCTTAGTGGAACTTTCATACTGCTTTCTGTAATAGTTGTACTAGTTTACATTTACATCCACAACTTCAGGGGTCCCATTTCTTCCATGTCTTCATCATCATTCATCTTTAGCAGCTATTCTACTTGGAGTGTTTTCAAGCTGCATTTGCCTCATGATTAGACATGTTCCTTTATTCTTGAATGCCTGTTATGTTTCTTTCTTCGAAAAAAATGTCTATTCTGATCACTTGCTCACTGGCTATTGAGTGTGTTACATATTGTTGATATTTAGCCCTATGATAGGTATATTCAAATATGGTCTTCCTTGTTCTTCCACCTTTTACACTTCTTCAAGACTGCGGCAAAACCCTTCTGTAGGTATCAGTCATCCTCACATGCATAGCGTTTCTGAATCACTAAACCATTCACCCTCTCCAATACCTTCATGATTAGGACCCAGATAGCTCCATTCTAGATAGTATCATCTAAAGTACCCAGTTCAAACAGGAATTTCAAAGTCTCAAAATTAGCTACATTTGTCTATTTTCTCTTCAGATTGTGAGGAAAAAGTGAAATATTGAATTGGCCCAGAGGAAAGAATGTGATGCTTGGAAATGGACTACTGTGGCTTTGTGAATTCTACTCCATTCTGAAATGTGTAGAATTTCTCACACACTGGTGCTGTATCTTAACATGCTCACCTGACAAAGGCCTGTGGCATTAGTGCGAACTGATGGACCCTTAGTGTCTAATGCAGGTAGCTAGGTAACTGGATGTGTGACTATGAGCTGATACTGGGATCCAGCCTCATTCACTCTCTTATTTCCTCAGCTAACAGGAGGTGGACAAAGGCTGTCCGCCATGCTCTCTCACCTCTGCACCCTGAAACTGGGAACTAAAGCATGTTGTTTCTTCTATTAATTTTATTCTCTCAGGTTTTCTGTCAGAGTGACAGAACACTGACCAACAGAGACATCTCTGACCTTGTTTCTTGTTTCACACATTAGTAAGTAATCTGCCTATGCTTGCTGAACACAGTTTCATAAAATTTGCTTTATTGGTTAAGGATCTTGATGTATAAAGCATTGTGTATTGAAATATCAGGCAGGCATTTGGTAGAGTTTATCTACATTATCTCATAAGCTTTTTGTAGCACACTGGCTTGTGCTGTTGCTCTATAATTAGTCTTTCCCCTCAAACTTCAATCCCCACACATTTTCTGGTAATGTTAGGTGATGAGGAGTATGTGAGGAAGGATTTTGATCAGGAACTGGGGCTCATGAAACAGCAATGTTTAAGGGAAAGTGATCAATTGGAAGAGATCTGCTCAGTATATGTACATGTGATCCTATGCTGAGGATAACTCAACATTCATTTCCCCACAAAGCTTGACAAGACCCACCCGTGGGAGATGCATGTTCCACACAAGTTTCAGGTTATCTGGGTTTTATTTTGATACCAATATACTACTTTGAATAAGAAACTCTTTTTTATTTCTTTTGTATTTTTATATATAAAGCAAAGGGCATGGCACTATTCTTTGGATGACCTGAACACAGTAAAAATTGATGCTTAAAGGTCATGTGCTGCTAGTTTTGAGTTGTAATGATTTTAGACCAAAATATCTTTAACGTAAGAATTTACCATAAATTTAAAGAATGTTTCTTGTCAGTATTTATTTCAAAAAGTTATTTGTTTATATATGGAACTTAGAGGAAGGGGACCTTACCCAGACTTTTGCATATCCCTTCATCTAATGTAAGCAGGCAAGTAAAAATTTAAATTATTTTCTCAATCTTACATTAATAGAAATGTAGAAAGTAGAAAATAAGAGATTTCCTCAGCATGATGGTTCCTGAAACGTATTACTGATGCCTAACAGGTAAAAGGTAGTGTCCCAGTGTTCTGAAAGTGTACTTGAACACTACAGGAAGGAAGCATGAGGAACAGAGTCAAGATGTGAGAGAACCAGGAAAGTTACATCATATTTCCAGTATTGAAGAGTCAGGAAATGACATGACACTTGAATGGGGCAGGATAGGACCGTGTGCATGCATTGGGACCTGCTTACTACCAGGTTTGAGGGAGAGACAAGGCATCCTTGAGGACGATAGTGTGAACTAATGTGGATCAAAGGTAAAGGCTCTAACACCGTGTTTGGGTCCATGGCCATATGTCTAGCTTTAACTATGTTTCTCATTACTATGATGCAATACCTGATGAGAAACAATGTAAAGGAGGGAGTGTAGGAGAGGAAGTGCCAGGCCTAAGTACAGGCTGCACTAGAGAACACAGCTTCTGCCTTGAGAGCACAGCAAAAGAGCCAACCTAATCTGCCCCCAGACCTAGAGACTGATGATGTGAGCGGCCTGAAGGAGGGGATCTGTCAGGGAGCAACACACCAGCTTATGGGACATTGGGGGCAGGGGGAGAGATATATAAGGCCTGCCTTTTCCAGTAATAAATGAGTCTGCAGCACCTCGCCTAGTGCCTGCTTCCACCTGACTCCCTGTGTTTGTGAGTTGACTCTGTGCCACTCACCCCTACCTTGGCCCTCCTTCCCTGCAGTCCCTCATGGGCTGGACCTGTGAGGAAACCTGCAATAGCTGGCACCCAAACAAGGTTCCCGGGCCCCCCAGTGTTGGCAATGCCCCCAACCTCAGTTCATTCAGTGAGTAGGTCCTGGGTTTTGACTGTCCCTTCGGCTGCTTGAGGGTGAGTGAGGGCCTCCCTCCTCTGTCCCCTCTACACTGTTTGTGATATTTGTTGTTAAATCAGGAAGGCACACCCTGCCGTGTTGTCCTGAAACCTATGTCGACACCTTTTACTCCTTGACTCATCCTGATAAGTTCACATAAGGGTTGATCCACCCCGAACTCAGAGCCCAGGCTTCGGGTCACCCTGTTGCCTGTCCCGGAGACACTGTGTGAGCACATGGCTGAAGGTGTCATGGCCTTCAGAAGTCTCTCACTAAGCACAAGACATTTGAATCCGATACACCTTTTCATGTTGGGGTGGTTTGTGTCCGAGTGGCTCACAGTCCTTGTTTGCTTCATTTGTGACCTCTTGGTAGTCACCCTTGCCTTTTACTTTTGTGGAAAGTTTCCCTTCATGGGACCTTCCCATGATGGGCAACTTACCACCACAGTGCAAGGAGCCACAAACAACAGCGCTCAAATCGTGCCGTAGAACTTGGGGACTGAAAGTTAAACCAAAAGATACTGAAAATTTCTGGAATGAAGCCACTAACTTGGCCCCTTGGGTCTCTCCCAAGAATATGTGGGATCCTGACTTATGGATGCAGGTCCTTTTTTTGGCCCCCAAAAGGGAAGTAGGATCAGAAGTCATTCCCCCTGCTTCATTTGTCCAGATCCTTTCAGCCATCATTGCCAGCTTTAAGTCCTCCTCCCCTGAAGAAGTCATTTCAGCCCACAATAAGAATTGTCAGGATCAGGCCACTGTAGACCTTGCCATTACTTTAACCCCAGCTGACCTTGATATGGGAACAAGCCCTGAGGTCTATCCAGATGAGGAAGGGGCTCCCTTGCCTCTATCTCAGACCCCGCTTTCAAAGCCACAACAATCAGAGACACCCCCACCCCAGTACCCCTGGAAGGAACTACATTCTGCCTGCTCTGACGCACCTCCCGCTCATTATACCCCTCATGGCCCGCACACCCATTGCTGCCCCTTGCCAGCCGTTGTTGTCCGCCTTTCTGGTTAATGTAGGCCCAAACACTGCTCAACAGCTGTGGGTGCCCACCACTTTCACAGAACTTGTACTCACCAGCAAAGCCGCCAATGAATCAGACCTCAATTCCCCATATTTTGAGCAGGTTCTCCGCCAATGGGCCATGCAGTTACAGACCCGTTACAATTGGTATAACTTATTAAAGGCAGTTTTGGAGCCCTTAGTCTTCCTGAGCTGGTGTTCAGCTTATGATGATCAGGCATGTCTCAACCTTCAATATGGCCTTAATATTACTCTGGATATGCTCACAGGACGTGTACAATATATTGACCCCATTTCCCAGTCCACTATTGGCCTTTATACTTACTATCAACAAGCTATTGACCTGGCCTTCAAGGCCCTTAAATGTTGCTCACCCAGTGAGCCACAAGCATTCTTCCGCAATTTGATTTAACAGCCAGGGGAGTCCTTCACAGACTTTCTCACATGTAACCAGGGCTGTGGAACAGAGGGTGGAGTCTGGACCCACTCACAAAATGCTTATCAAACAGCTTACATGGGAGGACCTAAATACCCCTACCTGAAATGCTATTGCGCTTGTCTACAATGATGATATTCTTAGATGGCTACTCGCCACAAGAGACCTAGACCTCAGGAGAGGGCCCATCGAGGCCCTGACTGCTTCCTTAGAAGCACTCTTATTACAAGGAAGGCCCACCCCCTCTGATTCAAAAGATGGCTGCTGGAACTGGGGGGGGACAGGACACCTCCACAGGGACTGCCTGAACAACGGAGCTCATCCAAAGACCTGCTGCCCCAAATGCAAAAAGGGATTTCATTGGGCAAAAGATTGTAGGTCACAGCCCAATCAGACTTGGCACCTTTAAACTCCACCCGGGGTACCCCTCAGCCCTGCAGATTTTATGGACCCTTCTGATTCTTAATCACTCCCCTCTAATGACCTTATTTCTGGATGGGATCACTGTAAAGAGCCTAGTGGACATGGCAGCCAATGTTACCATCATCACTGAGAACAAGTCTTTTTGGTTCCCCCATTGGAAATATCAGCCTGGCTGGCCCATTAAGGGAGTCAGGACACAAAGCTGGTCATCCACCCAGTATACTGGAAGGACTTAGATGGGAGTAAGGGCACATTCACTCCCATAGTGGCTGATGTCCCCCCCAAGTTGTGGGGTCGAGATGTCCTGGAAGACATGGGTGTGGTCCTTATCACAGATGATCAGGCCTTTTATGATGATATCATAGCCCATGATAAACTTGGCCTCTCTGGGAGAAATCAGAACCCTGACCAGCACCCCCAATTCTAAGGGTCACTTCCTTCCCTGGGACATTCCCTAAGGAGTCTCCCACACCAATAGTGATTACCTGGCCCTCCACAGATGCAATCTGGGTTGAGCAGTGGCCTATTATAGAACCTAAATTATATATCCTCAAAAGTTTGGTCCAGGAACAGCTGGATCTCGGACATTTGGAAACATCCACTAGTAAATATCATACTCCAATATTCATTATAAAAAAGAAAAATGGCCATTTTAGATTGCTTCAGGACTTACCTTCCATTAATCTCCAAATGGAAAAAATGGGCTCGACACAGGCCGGCTTGCCCCACCCTGGTGCTAGTCCTCCTTCTTATTATATCATAACACTTGATATTAAAGATTGCTTCTTCTCAATCCCACTGGCTCCGCAAGGTCATGATCACTTTGCCTTTAAGGTTTGGGAACCGAACTTCCAGAGCTGACCCTCAGATATCAATGGAAAGTCCTTCTCCAGGGGATGAAAAAGTCCTATTATTTTTCAGCTTTTTGTCTCACAAGCCACTTCAACCATCCCTCATAGTGTACAACTTATTCAGTATATGGATGACATTCTGTTGTCTCACCCTAACCCACAATTTCTTCACAAGGTAACTTATCATCCCTTGGCTTGTATATCGCCTTAGATAAGCTGCAGGAGGTGCCTCCTTATGCCTTTTTGGGGCACACCATTTAGGCTGGTGTATGCCCTATGGTCCCTGCCTTTAATTCAAAGCTGGTCTATACACTAGCCGGTTTTCAATAACTCTGTGGCACCATAAATTGGCTTAAACCATTCTTGCTCATTCCCTTGGAGGAACTGAGGATGCTGTTGTCTCTCTTGGAGGGCCCCACTGTCCTTCAGCAAGGATTAACTTAACTCCCCCAGCCATTGTCTTATTACAAAAGATCATTGGGTTACTCTCATCAACAACCCTCGACAGGTATGAGCCCTTACAATCCCTACAGGCTTTAATGCTATCGATTTATTCTGGCTTCCTCAGTGCCCTTTGGTAGACTGGGCCACTTATCTGGGTCCATATCTCATACTTGGAGCTCCAGCAGGTTTCCTCCAAGTTTGATCTGGCAGTCACACTGCTCACTCAAGCTTGAAAACCTTCAATAGAGAACCTGACGCTATTGTGCTCCCCTTTCCCCTCCATAACCTACAGACACTCTGAGCCGATTCCATAAGTTTTCAGACCATGATGTCAGGCTTCCCTGGCACCATTGACAATCACTTGCTCCAAGACAAAAGAACCTTCATGCCCTTCTCACATTGCTGCTTGAAGTTAAGCCCCACAGCACTCCTTCTTCTTCCCCAGTTCCCCAAGCAGTCATTGCCTTTTCAGATGTTAATAAGAAGAATTTTGGGGTCCTGATACATCGTCCTGGAAAAAAGGATATCATACACATCATCCCTAATCCTGGCTCTGTCCAGTTGGGAGAACTTCTTGCTATACTTAAAGCTTTAGCAGAGTGCCAGGACAAACCCTAAATCTCTTTACTGATAGTGCCTATGCCATTCAGGTTACTAAGACCATCACCTTTTCTCATGTTAAAAACCCCTCCACCCCACTCAACCTCACTATTGTCAAGCTACAGGAATGCCTAGAAAATAGAAGTCACCCATGGTACATCTCACATATTGGCTCACATATCACCCTTCCCAGAATCCTAACTTGGGGGAATGCCACCATGGATGCCCTGATCATGACAGTCCAGTCTAGCCTGTTAGAACAAGCAAGAGCTTTACATCAACAATTCCACCTGTCCCCTCAGAGTATTCATAAACTCCTCCCAGAAATCCCCATGTCCCAATGCAAGCACCTTGTCCGCTCATGTGCTACCTGTGCTCTGCTCATGCCTCTCGGGCCCCTTAACAGGGGAGGAGTGAATCCCCGTGGTTTGATACCCAATGCCATTTTGGCAGATGTTCATGACTCACTATCCTCATTTTGGGAAACTGAGATTCATTCATGTTATAGTTGACACATGCTCCTCCCTTACTTATGCTTTAGCTCTCTCAGGGGAGAAGACTATACATGCCATTAAAGCTATAAAGTCCACCATGTTAATCATGGACATACCCTGGGCGCTTAAGACTGACAATGGGCCCGCTTATTCCTCTCAAGAATTTAATAAATTTGTTTCCCCCTGGGGAATCAAACGTACCTTGGTATTCCCTATAACCCACAAGGACAAGCCATTGTCGAAAGGACCAACAGGACACTTAAGTTCATCCTGGCTAAAAGCCTTTCAGCTGAGGCCAAATGCGACCCTCACCTGGCTCTTACTGAGGCTTTGTTCCACCCTAATTTCCTCATGTTTGACAACTGGGGTCTCAGTCCAGCATTCAAACATTGGTCCTTCTTGCCTTGGGCTAAGCCTCTGGCACTAGTTGGATGGAGGGATCCTATTTCATCCCTGTGGCAGAAACCAGCCCCTGTCCTGACACGAGGATGAGGATACGCTTGTATTTTTCCACAGGATGCTACGACCCCCCCATCTGGATTCCATCAAGAGACATCCGACCAGCTACAGAAGCCCATCTGGAGACCAGGCCAACTGCGAGTTTGATAAGCCATGACATCCTTTTCCGGCTTCGTTATCTTTAGCATCCTTTTGTCCTTTTGCTATGCTTCTCTCCAGGCTTCAGATCTCTGGACACTGGTCCCCTTACCACCTCTGATCCTCCCTGTAGATGAACAGTCACCCGCTTTCCCCAGTCTCTTTATTACTAATGAATCCCTTGGTCTCCCCACCATGGAATTGATTCATGCATCTGTTCCGTTCCCATAAATGGTACATGGTCCCTTGCAGGATTGCTCTGCTTCAGCCCAGTCCTTAACCCCTCCTCTCCTATTGTCTCCCTCAGTCACTCCCTCTTTAACATCACAACAGGCGACTTTCCTGGGAACCAGAGACAGGGCTCCTTATGGGGCCTCAAAATCTGGTCTCCCTTAGTAAAAGACACTTCTGAGAGTACAGTGTCCTTCATGCCCCCTGGAGCCACCACCCTTCCCCCTCAAGGGTCAGGCATCCTCCATGGCCCTGGTGCCTGCCTACCCATAAACTTCTCACCACATTGCGCTATCCTATTCCATGGGAACATTGCCTCCTGCTCATTCCTGGAGGTAGGCTCCTCTTTACGGATTATGATGGACGCCCTGGACTTCAGGTATGTGACATCTGACCATTGTTAGGAGCCTCTGGAGGGAGACTGTATCTCTCCTCTTTCTTGGCTCTCATAAGCTGCACATTGGTTTGTGCTTTTCTCTGTCTGCCTTTGACACTTCAGAATAATATAAATGTTCACCTTTTTCAGAGCTTAATTATTTGTTTGTTTAGGCCTTCTCCGTAACTACTTCCTTTCACATCTGCATCGGACTTTTATCATAGTTCTTTAATTATCATTACTAGTCTGCCTTAATAACTCTTACCTACTACAAGTGGAGCAGGATGTAGTGAAGAAAACATGCTGTCATATTAGTGCTTAGAGATGTGCCTTAAGAAGGGTGAGTGGGATTCTCAGTGGCAACTTGACTAGCAAGCTGCGCAGCTGGGGTGTTACCTCTCTGGCTTCCTGACGTGCTCTGTTGCAGTCTTCTGAGGTTGGCCTTATGTAGACACATGAGTTACAGAACTGAATTAGGCCCCTAATAACTGCACTTCAGTTATTAACCCTGTCGAGGATATTGACTCTCATTCCAATCCAGGTCAGCTTTCTACTTCTCTTGTGTTTCTAAATTGGGGACTTTGAAATTGTTGAAGATAAATCTTATCGTTATTTCTTATTTTAAGCTCTGGAGTAAAGCAGAAAGACCAACAGATCCATTCAGAAGCTAGAAACAAGTTTTTCATTATTAAAGCCAACAATGTATACCAAACCAGAAGCAGGCTTTCCTTTCCTGATCTCATATACCCAAATATTATACTTTTAAACCAAACAAGCAGCATGAAGAATTTTTATTTCAGAATGTGAAAAAATTAGTAATTAAACATTATGAAATTGGGTGGCTGTTTTTTTCTTATGTCTCCATAAAGCATCTTTTATACAGAGACGTTAATAAAGATAAATGGATTGTTTAGTGAATCAAAACACTGAGCACTAACTATAGTGCTATAATTAAATTAGCAAACAGAAAAGTATTGAAATGTTAAATGGAATTCCAAATCATGCACTCTTTCCATGTCTACATGATTTTTCTGAAGAACAATGTGTCATCTCCGAAAATTTATAGAGTTTATAAATCCAGAATATAAGAGAAGAAGCCAGCGAAAATAAATACGATTATAGAATTTATGGATAGTTCTGGAATGTCTTTTTGTTTAGCACTTGTCTTCATTTTCCTTTACTTTTGCTGTAATAAAATACCCTGACAAATGCAACTTGAGAAGGGCTTTATTTCAGGTCACAGTTCGAGGTTACAGGCCACCATTGTGGGGACCTCCAGGGGGCAGGGAACTAAGCAGAAAGCCCCATTCACGGAGAGCAGAGAGATCAAATGCATGCTTACTTATTCTGATCTGTCTTTCTCCATCCCTAAAACATAGTTCAGTACCCAAACTGTGGAAACAGTGTTGCCCTCAGTGGGCAAGTCCTCCCACTTCATATAATGTACTCAAGAAAATCCCCCAGGGATATGCCCACAGGTCAACCCAATCAAGACAAACTGAAATTTCACTAATAATTTCCAGAGTGTTATATTTATTGTTAAAACACTCAAATTCAGTGCTTACTTTTAATTGTGTAGCTTCTGTTTATTTATTTAGTTAGTTAGCTAATGGTTGACCTTTGTCTGCTTGCTTTCCCTATGAAATTCTTTCAGGCTTTCATTTATGAAACTGTAACATTTCTGGTTCAGTTGTTGCATTCATTAGAACATATGTGGGTATAGTACTAAAATATCGATTACTCTTTATTTGGTGATTTTGAATAACTGGTCTATAGGAAATCTAAACACTAAGTACAGATAAGTTTACTCAATTCAAGTATGCTTGATAGAGTTACCATGCCCTGTAGGCCTTTTGCAAAGTACACAACATTATGATGATGATTCTTGGGATTTATCACTTTTCAGTCATGACAAAAATATCCTTAAAACAACTTTTGCTTACTACCATGACAGCAGAATAGCATCCGAATTTATGGCCCCAGCTCAAACACCTGCTACAGAAATCAATTAGGACAGCATTTTCTCAATGATTGAAACAGGTGAATGAGCTCTGTGATTGCTGCATTACCTTGTCAAGGATGAATTTCCAAGCTGTGTTTTGCACTGAGGGGATACCCTGGCTAGTACGATGTTAGCCTTGAGCTGAGGAGACATCAGGAGTCCTGTTAGGGCAACAGATCAATGCTCACAGGGCTGCACAGAGAACAGAGCTGTCATCTGTATACGTAGAAAGTATCTTCAGCGGAGTACAGAATGAGAACAATGTGGAGTTAAGGAAGGAGCTGCCTAATAAGAACACAGAGAAATGGTTTTCAGACCCATGTGAAGCCAAGTACATGCTTTATTCTACAGGAAGATGAGGAAAAGCTCATGACCTACAAGTCATTAGGATGACACAGAGCGTTTTGCCCCAGTAGCTGAGAAAAAGTGAATCCAGAGCAAATGCTGTGTTCTAGTCCTCCCAAGCAAAACTTAAATTAAGACAGGGAATCAAACTTTTCAGGCGACTTCACTATGTCCAGTGACAAAGCTCAACACTGTTTATAGCAAAGATATACAAGTCTGACAAAGCAAAATTGGCACTATCGTGTTCATTCAGATATGATCTGCTATGAAGAAAAAAGGAGCCATAAGCCACGATGAGGAGAAAAGTCAATCTAATCTACCACAAAGCACAAGTCGTAGAATTAGTAAAAATATCACTAAAATGTTAGTTTATCTATATTCCATATTGCAATAAGCTGTGTGAAAACAGAAGCATGTTAAATAATTAGGTAAATGTAAAACAATTTCAGTTGAATTCCAGAGAAAACAACTACCATATCTGACATGCAATTCACTTGGTAGAATTAACAACAAATTACACATTGTGGAGTGGAAGCATTATAAGAAGACATCAGTCACGTGAAACAGTCCTAATAAATAAAAAGGAACAGCTAATTAAATAAGTAAATTGTGTATCATTGGGGTGGAGGAGAAGCTAACTACAAAGAAGAGGGAGGGGAAGAAAGGAAGTTTTCTGAGCCTCGGCTACAAAAGCATGACAAACATTACTCCAAGGGTCAAGAGTGTTGGCACATTATTCAGAAATTAGAGGCGGGAAGATCTGGAGTTCGAGGCCAGCCTTGGATACATGAGCACATACATAAAAAAATTAAAGATACTAGGTGAAGCATCATAATAAAATTGCTTAAAAGCAGGGACAAAGAAATAATTAAGGGGCCGGAGAGATGGCTCAGCAGTTAAGAGCACTGACTGCTCTTACCTGGGTTCCATTCCCAGCATCCCTATGGTGACTAACAACACTCCTTAACTCAAGTACAAGGGGATCCGACATCGTCTTCTGACCTCTGGGAGCATTGCACAACATGGATGCACTTACATACATTCAGGAAATAAACTCATACACAAAAAATAATAAATGAAAATATTGTTTTTAAAAGAAATAATTAAAACTGTGGACAGTGGAAAAGTAAATAGCAAATGCATATATATGAATAAAGTAGTTTTTTACGTAGGAAACAAGAGAGACTGAAGGTTTGTCAAGCCATGTCTGGAAAGTATGGGAAGAAAAAAATCAGGCAATAATATGTAGTTATGCATCTATATAAAACGTATCTCAAAAGAAATGAAAATTTAGGTGGTTAAGGGCACTGGCTGCTCCTACAGAGGACCCAGGATCCTTTCCCAGGACCCACATGGTGGCTAACTCTAGTCCCAGGGGATCCAACACCTTCTGATCTCTATAGGAATAGCATAACAGGGGTGCACTTACACACATGCAGGTAATACACTCATACACATAAAATAAAAATACTAAATAAAATATTTTAAAAGGCTGCATAGTCATAGACTCCGCAGCTGAAACAGCTCAGCACCTTCACACTTGAAAAGGAAGAAAAACCGCCCCAAATTGAACCTGGGTACAGGCAAGGAGTAAAAAGTGCAAAGAGAGCAGCAGTGTAGACAGACATATACACATTTGTCTGATGCAAAAATTCCACAAAGACAACCAACTGTGAATCAAAAAATCATATTGTACTTGGAATTTCATGCTGCATGTGTGGAAATGAAGACAAATGTTTAGGGGACACAGAGGGGACACTTCAAAGGAAATTCTGCAATATACAAAAAGCTACAATGATATTTATACGTAGATAGTGATGAGTCAAAATGAAAATGAAAGAAGTAGAAAACATTTAAAATAGAAAAAGTAAGCAAAAGCATCATGTATAATAAATCACAAAAGGAAAAAAGAGAACCACAAAATATGGGCCAATGAAGGAATGTTTTCAAAGGGACAGAAGTAGATCAGCAGGAGAAAGACCAGTATAGTATAAATATCAAATATAGAAAGCAACCACTACTGTAGTTACTATTTTTAATGATCTAAACAATTAATAAGCAGCAAGAATCAAAACTAATAAAGAAAAAAAACTCGATAATACTCAGAAACTTCATTTGGCTGGGCCTGGGGCAGCAGCCTATAATAACAGTTATTAAGGACGATGAGGTAGGGTTAGCACAAGTGCCTGGACTACAGACAGAGCATATAGCTAGGTGGGTAACTCTGCAAGACCATGTCTTACAGCTATGAAAAAAAGTATGGACGTGTATCTTCAAAGCACAACATTTAAGTGGGTAGCTTATTCACAACCTTGGGTTTGATCCCCAGCACTACCAAAAGTGTGTGCATGAGCGCACGTGCGCACGCGCACGCACACACACACACACACACACACGCACACACACAAACAAATTAGAAAGGAAAGATTGAATAATTGACTTTGTTTACTAAGACACATAGGTCTCAAGTACATACCCGAATGTTGTCTAACATAGTTACAAGAATTTGTAAATTGGAAACATTCACTATTGGTAAGAAGTAACATTGATAAACACATTTTAGAAAGCACCTTCATGGTTCCTTAAAGAAAATGAAGAATACTTGTACTATGTGACCAACCATTTCTATACAAGAATATATGAGCCTGCAAAGATCGTCACGGAGAAGTTACCTAGGCAGCAATAGCTTTTGGAGAAGTCAAAGAAAAATCTGAGGGAAAAAAGTCATGCCATGTGCAGAAAGTCTTCTAGGCATCCAAAACATTTCCATGTTTGAGAAGGAAAGATCATATAAAAAAGTGACACATTAAATACTATAAATTAAATGAAATAAAAAATAGTAGACAAAGGAGTGTTTATAGGCATATGATACCTGAGAACTTGATGTTTCAAAGTGTACATTAAACTATCTAGAGTTCTTAAGAAAATAAACATCTGCAAGAAAAGTTGCTGAAACATACCAATGAATTTATATTATTATTATTTTCATGGTTTGGTTTTTGGTTTTTGGTTTTTGGTTTTTTGAGACAGAGCTTTCTTGTAGCCCCAGATGCATGGAACTTACTATGCAGGTCTGGGAGGCCTTGATTTCACAAAGATCTGCATGCCTCTTCCTCTTGAGTACAGAGCTTACAGGCGTGTGCTATTGCACCCAGCTCAGATCATTTTTTGAATTCAAATTTACCATAAGTATATACACATGTTTATTTTCAGAATGAAATGAACATTCGTTCTGAACTACATAATCTGAAAAAAATTTATATTGGTTTACAGTTGTAAAAGCTATAAAGCTACTAATGTATATGCAGGGAATGGAGTTTCTTTGAGAATATTCCTTTACCCCATACCTGAATATTTAATTTTTTACACAGCATCTTTTTTTTCAGAAAATACAGTGCCTTGGAAAGTTATTGG
>NW_008335054.1:412582-442207 GCF_000622305.1 Nannospalax galili
TAAAATATTTTTAAATTGGAATGAAAGGAAATAACATTATTTAAAAATAAATTATATTGGCAACTACTATAAAGTATACTATGTGACAAATAATAATTTCAATCACAAATTTGAAGATTTTCTTGGATAATAATTTTGATGATTAGTTATAATTGTCAACTTGACACAATATGGAATCATTCAAAAAGAAAGTCCCAGAAAGGGTTTATATAGTTCAGATCAGGTTGGCCTGTAGGAATGTCTGTGGTTTATCATCTTGATACATTCATTCATGGTGGGAAAAAACTGCCTACTGTGGGTGGTGCCATTCCCTAGGTGGGGAGGGGTCATTGGAACAGTATAAAGCTGGAGAAAGTGAGCTGAACACAGGCTTGCATGCATTCATCCTCTCTCTGCTCTGGGAACGTGACTGGCAGCTTCAAGTTCCTGTCACCTCGACCTCCTTACAGCAATGAATTGTAACCTGGAATTATGAGTCAAATAAGCCCTTTCTCCCTTAAGTTTTCTTTTGTCATGGTATTTTTCAAAAAGGAAATGAGGATAGGGCACTGTAAGAGAAAAGTGGGACACAAAAAAGTGTACATAATATCCAAGATCATTTTCCTTCAAAATGGCAAAAATTCTTACCATCTATACATTGATAGCCACATCCTGAATGGATAAAAGTACATTACAAAGAAGAATGTTTGTAGACAGAGGGAGATGTATGGGATGAATGCATACAAAATTGTTCAAAGAGTATGCATTTTAAAATGTCAATTTTCTAATAAAATATCAGCTTTTGAAATTTTTACTTAAAACATACACAGAAGTGAGGGAGACAGGTACAGTCAAAAGGCCGTACAGAGCAAGTTATGAAGTATCGCTGGCACTTCCTTTAAATCAGTGCTTTTATCTCCTTAATTCTTTACATAGTTTGCAATGATGTGCTATCAATGGTGCAAGAAAATAATAAATGTATGAAAATACAGAAAATACAATGGGAAAAAGTTTTAAGGCCTATACTATAATGGAGGCTATATTAGAAAGGTCTCTTTTATAAAATATGAAGTATAATGGAACACTATTCAACCTGTCATTCGGGAACACAGCAGCCGAGGAATGTATTTAGTCTGGGCCATTCCTGACCTCTGGCACTGTTGTTGCCACCACCCAAAGCCCTGTCATCTGTAACCTGTAAAGCTCTGTTGTCTGTAACCTGTCCCCCACTTTTCTGTATTCCTTCTTTTTTGTACTGGGCTTATTTTCATGCAAGGTCTACTGAAGGTTGACAAGAAGACCAGGAAACAGTTCAGGCTGACATCCAATTGGAAGGTGACTCTAGTGGGAGGATCATTTTTCTTTATCAAACTTAACAACAGAGGTCCTCTGGGTTGACCTTCCCTTCATCTTTTCATAACCTGTGCTGAATCTAGGGTTATATCTCTTGGCCATCTTGGTTGCTCTACAGACTGATCTGGAAATCATAATTGAGTCTCTGACATGGGTAACAGGCAATGTCAGGGTGACTTGCTTAAAGAAAACAGAGTTGGACTGGAGAGACGGCTCAGTCGTTAAGAGCACTGGGTGCTCTTTCAAAGATGTGGACTTAGTTCACAGCACCCAAATGAAGTGGCTCAAGACTGTCTGTAACTCCAGTTCTAGTGGATCCTAAATCCTCTTCTGGCCTCCCTGGGTACCTGCACATATGTGTTCCACACACATACACTCAGGCACCTGCACGTGTGATCCATTTACATACACTCAGGCAAATGCACGTTCACATAAACTAAATGAATATATCCATAAAATAAGAAAAACATGAAAAAAGAGACCAGTGAGAACATCTGTGAACAGAAGATACGTGAACGCTACCACATCATGTCTTCTCTGAATGGCAGAGGAAATCAAAAATGCTTTAGCAAAAATGATAGATTAATCCAGTGAAATGTGTAGATAGACTTGGCCTACATGAAGTTCATTATGAGCACAGCTAAAAGACAAAACAGACTAAAAGCTTGATAGAAATCTATCAAATATTTAATATTTGTAGAGAGTTCCTATAACTCCCAATGTACAAAGTAACTATGGAAAAGTTTAGAAAGTAAACCGGATTGTTTAGTTAAGTCATTCATGTCCAATAAACAGATAAAATGTAACTGTTATTATTAATCAGTAATGCAAGTAAACGTGATCAAAGCTTTCAATTTCATTAATTAGGTTATAAGCATGGAAATGAAAATTTGATAAATTACAGAAGCAAAAATAGTCAGGCACCAGAACTTTCATCTTCAGCTGATGGAAGTACAAAGTGGTTCAGCATTTTCAGCTGACAAGCTGACAGGAATCTGTCAAAATTGAAGATGTGCATTTTTAGATCTAACCTCCAAAATCCTCATAAATATACATAAATGCAAAATTATAAGAATGTTATTGCATTATTATTTATAATAGCAAGAGAAACCCAGAAAAATACTAAGTCTTTCAGTAGGAAGGTGGGTAAAAAATTATGGATGTACATCTGAATGGAGTGAAAAGCCCTGGAATGTGTGAAGTCGAGCTCCATGCTCAGACATGCACAAGGGCACCAGTGTCCAGTTTCTGTGCCCATATCTACTAAAAGTAACTCTGTATATGCAAATATGCATTATTCTTATACAACCACCTGTATGCATTATTCTTATACAACCACCTGTCTCCATCTTATCTGTCTTCCTGAGTGTTCGTGTATACATGCATGCATAAAGATCACTTGTGGGCATAAGCTGTAGACAGTGGGTACTTTGTGACAGATGTAACATGGAGGGTATTCCTAAGGAGTTAGGGAATGGTTTTGATATTTTATATTTATATTTAGTGAGGGTAAGATGCTCCAAAAGACTGAAGAACTAGATGGATCTTATCTGTAGAAATTCAAAAATCATATTTCTAAAGCCTGCTGTTTGAGAAAAAGTAACAATTGCTTTTGTTCTTCCGTGAATATTATAGATAAGTACTATGTCACCCCCTTGCATCTTGGTCCCATCCCCCCCCCTTCCTTAATTCTCTTCACAGAGAGTACATGTGGAGAGAGGATGGCTAACCCAGCAGATCTGTATGAGTCTGTCAGACACGGTCTCTATGGAGACAAGCTGCACACTGTGTATTCTATTTTTTATGATGTAGGCATGAGGACTGTATTGACTGATACTTCCAGTACTCGGAAGCACTTAGCATCATCCTCAGGGTTGGAGACGTTGAGCCCTGAGAATCCTCCTCAGGGTTGAAGGCTCTCAGCCTTGAGCACAGTGCATTTTGTTCCTATCCCTCCAGTCCTGTGCCTGCTTTTTTAAAGCGCTGTTTGCTGCGTTCCGTTTCAATGGTATCTTATATTTTCACGCACGTCTGTTATTTTTGTTGAAAGTTGTCAACACCATTTACCATGAATCAAATAGATGATCCATCTGAAGACCTGAGGAGATGAAGGCCAAGATTTCTCTTTGGGGAGCTGCTTCTTTCCCTGTGGTCTAGTGTTCTGGCATCAGTCTAGGACAAAGGCAGTCTGGGATGTGTCAGTTCGCTATGAGCACAAACAGCCATGTGTCCTTTCTGTTCAACACTTCCAAGGAGCTGCTTAATTTGAACAGACTTATTAATCTGTTTATGAAGCTATTCTTTCTATGTTCAATATGTTCATTATTTAAAACCTACTTTCTTAGCCAGTGTTTATTTCATCCTGAAGACAAACGCTGAGAACATATCAGAGTCACATAGATTAAAATAGTCATTGGATTTATCAAAGAGAGCTTTCAAAAAGTGCTAATGAAACACTCAGCATCAAAATATTTCTCATCGATAAATTTAAGATATCAGGCTTGGTAGGAAATTATATGTTTATACTCTATCACACAACTTCACTTGTGTTGAATTTGATCATTTACAGAACACTTTCAAGATGATCGTTGTTTTTGCCGATTTCATGGCCAAAGGATTTTTTTTTTGCTATTGTTGATCATCTTGTCCTTAAATAAGTTTTAAAAACTGTGCTGCTGATTCTCTGAAGATACGAATGTCTAGTTTAAATATACCTTGAGGGAAGAATTTTAGATTTTAATATTCAGAGTATTTCAGGCTTTGGAGAAAGAAAAACCAACTTCTTTAATGTAATTTTAATGCATTGTTTAATGACCTCAATAAATCCTTATACATTTTCTGTCTACAAAACATGAAAATATCATCATCTAATGTTTAAGGCATTTTTTTAATTTACCACTGAGGTTAAAAATATTCATTTTCACGTTCTAGAAATAAACTTCTTTATTATTCAAAATAGTTGTGAAGGAACTTTTCTTAAGAAAAAAACCTGAGAAATTTCCAAACTTTGACCTTGTCAATTTTTAAATCAAAATCATATCTTGAACAATGGCCTATTTTTTCTTTTTCCTTCCAATAATAGAAAATGCATAAACTTACTAGGTTTTTCCACATTAACACTTCTTAAGCTCTCCATATTTTGTAGTATAAGCTGTATAAGTACTGAAATTATATGAGGGAATAAGTAAGTATATAGAAACCATAAATCTTATGAAAAATATATTTTAGTTGAACTGATGGGAATATAAGAGAACATTTTGGTGACCCCAGTTCTTCAGAGCGTTGAAAGATGTGCTGCATAATGGTGATCTGTGTCTAGGTTAGTGAGTATACCTGGGTAGCCTGGGATTCTAAAGAGTACTTATAAGGTAGTGGACTTTGAACTCTGTGAAATGACCCAGGTAATAATCATGTAAATACAGGTCTGAGCAAGAAAGTTTTTTAAAGAATAAATAACAAGACTGTTAGCGGTCTCTTGTTTGAATAGGATTCATTATTTAGTGAAAAAATGGAAAACTTCAGCACTTGATCTTGGAGATGATAGGAAATTGTTACGTTTATAACATTTAGCCTCTTAAAAGTTTTAAAAAATATTTTATTTATTATTCTTATTTTATGTGTATGCGTGTATTGCCTGCATGTAGGTAAGTGCACCTGTGTCGTGCAATGCCTGCAGAGGTCGGAGAGGTGGTCAGATCCCCTTGAACTGGAGTTATTGACAGTTGTTAGCTGCCATGTGGGTGTTGGGATTCGAATCTGGGTCTTCTGCAAGAACAACCAGTGTTCTTAACTGCTGAGCCATCTCTCCAGCCCTGTTAGCCTCTTAAAAGTTTAAGCATTAAAATATTCCATACCTCATTGTCTCTTTCTCAATTGGCTTGTCCTCCTCCCAGATAGAGTCCTTTCTATTCTAATGTCATTTCAGAACATCTCAGTTCCATATAAGAGTGATATTCAGTGTTTGTTGTTGATTCTGAATTATTTCACTTAATGGGATGATATCCAGCCCTATCCATTTTCCTGCAAATGACATGATTTCGTTCTTCCTTCTGGCTGAACAACACTCCTGTATGTGTGTGTGTGTGTGTGTGTGTGTGTGTGTCTGTGTGTGTGTCTGTGTGTGTGTCTGTGTGTATGTGTATGTACAAGCACACAAAGGCATGTGTGTATACTTATCTCATATTCCTGTATCCATTCATTACAATGATGGGCATGTAGACTGACTCTATAACTTTACCACTGTGAATCATGCTGTAATAAACACTGGTATATGAGTATTTCTACTGAATGCTGATTTTAATTCCTTTGGGTAATTTCCCATGAGTATTACAGGAGGATTCATTGATAGTTCCATTTCAGTGTTTTTTATTGTTTGGGAATTTCATACATGCAGATAATGTGTTTTTAGAATCTATTCCCCATTCCTTCCCTTCCAATTCCCACTTACCCTACGACTTTATCCTTCCAGATTTTCCTGTGCTCTTAAAAAACAAAACAAAGCAAACAAACACCAAGTCTACTTCGTGATGCCTATATGTGAATGGGTTGACAACAGTCTGCTGGAGGCTAGGTAGCCTCTCAGGGGCTGCATCCCTGAAGAAAATGCACCCTCCACCAAAGAGAATGCATGCTCCGTCGATTGCCAGCACCTTTTCAGTCATCGATTGCCAATAGCTTTTCAGCAAGTGTGAGACTTCATGAGCCCTCCCCTATCCATGCTGAGATGTTGGCTGGATTAATCTTTCACAAGTCTTGTTCCTGCCATCACGGTCAGTTTCTTAACTGCAGCTATCTTCGGATGAACTACAGAGGTAGCTTCCTTACACTAGTGCCCCTTCTTCCCAGTCTTCAGTCCATTTTAACAGGGATATGAAGATCAACACCCTGAATTCCTCTAAGTCCTCCTTGACATTGCCTTCTATGTTCTGGTGTCCTTCAGCCTGTCCCTTTCACAGACACTTGTGATAGCATTTAAGGATTAACCAACCTAATCTCCCATCTTCTGTCTCTTATCTATTTGTCTGAACACTTCATTACTTTCCGGCATTTAAAGGCTCTAGTAATTAAATCTAACATGTCTGAGATGCTCCAAGTCCAAGCACTGCACTTGGCCTATGTCCTCAACTTCAGGCTCATTTTGTACGATTCCCTTTATATCATTCTGTCACTGGATATCATTTAGGAGCTTTAAGTAGTCTTTGGCATTCTCGGGTCATGATCCACATCCACAGTCATTCACCCTGGGGTGTTCCTTTACTGGCTCTTCCCTGGACCAGGTCTACCCCATCCTAGGACATATGTTAAAAGTTACTATCTTGTAGATGCTGTCTCATCTCATGTTACATAGTTTCCACAGAACCTGCTGTGGCCCTGTGCAGAGTCCTGTTTCTGATGTGTCTTATGACAGTGTTTTTTTTTTTTTTTTTTCCTGTTAATGGGTGGTTATAGGTCTGCACAAAATTGGATGAGGCACCTTTTTAAAACACCATTTTAAGCCTAGCATTATTTTTTCATGCAATCAATGAATATACATTTTTAATTTGATGATAATTTTATTTTGATCTTTTTGAGACAGGGTCTTCCTGAAACAGTGGTTAGCCTAGAACTCACCATGTAGACCAGACTGGCTTTGACCTCACAGAAATCCACCTACCTCTTCTCCTAAGTGCAGGGATTACAGTTGTGTGCCACCACACCCTGCTTGATGATAATCATTTTGATAATTAAAGTTATTCAATAAACAGATGTGGGTCATACTATGTTCAGGCATATTTATAAAAATATACATGGTGCCATTTATTAAGGGGTCAGTTGTTTAACTTTCTCTACAACAAATGGTTCTTCATTGACAATGAAAATACAAATAGCATGCTTCCACCCACATTTTGGAGCCTAAAAATAAAGATATCCATGTTTAGAACAAATTATGTTATGCCATCAATCCAGAGGGGAATATTTGGCCTCTTTTACCTGAATTTTTACTATTGTACTTTGCATAAAAAATGAATTGGTTGGCTTTCCTTTCTCATGTTTCCTTGCTAATTGTCAAGTTGAGTGAAAGATCCAGAATGACATATGGAATTACATCTGTGAAAATATACACTTAAACAGATAAATTTGTGGCCAATTAGTAAAAAAGCACCACATGTGACAACTATTTTAATTTTTTTTACCTTCTAACATAACACATTCTTATATGCTTTGTGAAATCATTATTCTGCAGAATGCAATGGACAGTTGTGATGAACATTTTAAATGAGTTTAGTTGGCTTATACTCTTAATTAAGCTTTAATATCTGTGTGTTTTATATTTCCTTTCTTCTATCAAAATTGTAGGCTTCTGTCAAGCAATGATTTCAAATTTGTAAGTGTACAACTGGCACACTCATTCATGGTATTGTACTGAGTGATAATGACTCTAACAATAGAACCAGAAGTAAATCCATTTGAAACACTGATAATGCATCTGATATTCCCTTTAAAGGGCAAAATTAATAAAAAATAATTTATAGATTTCAAATAAAATTACTGGTTGAAACACATGACTCTTGTCTCTCATGTTACATCTTATGGCTTGGAAAGAAAGTCTTCCCTGGGTCCTGAGCAACCCTGTGTGGTCTTGCTTGGTATGACACAGACACAGTCCTCTGAGACTTCCTCGTCTGGGCCACTCCTGAGGATTGTATTTGCAGGGAGAGATGTTCAGGGATGGAAGCATCCCTGCTCTGGAGAAAGAGCATTTCTTTCCCTCATCTCATCTCATCCCATCTTCTAAACTCAGGACTCATCTTCTATACCTCAAGTCACTGTCAACATACTACCCTCCACCAATCTCTACTCGCATGAATTTAGGGAAATGAAAAAGATCTATAAAATGCACCTATAAAATGGAGTGTTTTTCTGTTTTTCTGACCAAGTTCTCACATTTTTTTGTGTACATTCTTGAAGATTGATATTGCTAGTGACAGGAATCGAATTTGGATCCTCAGTGGTCTGAAGCCACAGGTTTTCTCTTGATCTCACTGTCTGCAAGCTGTTGTGCTTTGAATGTGAAAAATCCCTCATGCTCATGTGTTTGAACACGTGGTCTCAGCTGGTAGTGCTGTTTGGGAAAATTACAGAATGTTTAAGAAAGAACCTTTGAGAAGGAAGTGGGTCACTGGGGCCCATCTCCACTTCCTGTTCAAGCCCTGTCACCACCACCTACCTGGCTTCCTGTTCCTGCCTCCATGATTCCCCTGCCATGATGGAAGGCATCCCCTCAAACTTTAATCTAGAATAAACTATTTCTACCTTAAATCATTTCTTGTTTATTACTTGGTGGCAGCAGACAACAGGAACTAACACGGGAGCTGAGGCCAACGTCATCATGATTCAGGAATTATGGGCCATGCCTGTTCCATTCAGACACAGGCCATGCAGCACTCCGGCCCCTAGACTTTTCCTTTTTGGCAGAAGAGCAGCTGAGGAACAGGATAGGATCTAATCTTCACTGGGATCTAATCCACTGTCCCACATTCTTGTATTGGCAAACACACATAATATAGACAGATTTGACCACAGTGCAACTCCAGAGAGCGCTATTCTGCCCACAAAAACAGACTTCAAGACAAAAGGAAAACAGAGACAGTTTTTTTGTGGGAAGATGAAGGCATGAGAGAAAAGCCTGGTATAGTCTGTTAAGACCTACAACCTTCCTCTCATTTTCCTGAATGGATGTGAATCGATGTGTGGCTATGACTCCCTGATAAATTTATATCATTTAAACCATCCAGTTCATGGTATTTTGTTATTACAACTGTGCTGGTTTCATTTCTGTCCCTGTGACAAATGCCCTAATAAAGAGCAACAAGGGATGAAGAGTTTACTTTACTTACTAATCGAAATAACAACATATCATCTTATGGAAGTTGAGGCAGGAGCTCAAGCAGCTAGTAACGTGATATCCCACAGCAAGAGAAAGACAGAGTGTAGACATGCACGCTTGCTCACTTCTCCTACACTCAGTTTCCTCTACTTTTAGATGGACCCAGCCCATGAAATGGTACTGCCCCCCCCACCTTATTTAACAATCAAAGCAATTCCCCACAGACAGACTAGCCTAACCTTGTCTAGAGAATTCCCCATTAACGCTGTCTTCTCAAGTGATTCTACCATCTGTCAAGTTGACAAAATTAACTAGCAAATCCAACACGAGCTGAGGAGGAAACATGGTTTTGTCCTGCAGGTGTTTCAAAAGCGAAGCTTGTGAATTATTCTAAATCAGCTGCGCCTCAACCATATGGACTCTAATGAATGGTTTTTGACATGGCTGTGATGGTTTTACAGATATTACTAGGGGATATAAGCTAAATATAGATTTAGTTTGGTTTAAGCGACATATATGTATACCCGTTACTGTCAGTTCCATGTTTAGCTTATGTTTAACATTTGCATAATGGCTGTTAAGTATAGCCTACGCCCTTGTGTTTCTCTCTGAAGTGTAGGCAGAGATGCAATGGCATCCACATGCTGGTGATGAGCTTAGTGGGATAAAAATATTGAAAGACCACAATTTTCTCCATGAAAAATTCTCCCTCCCAGTACATTTGTAAACCAGCAGGTGGAGGGTTTATTTTTCCTCCAGTTAAAATATAATCAGTTTCAGACTATACATTTATAACACATCACACATTAAAAATATTGTCGGGAACAGTATAACACAGAGTTTTTCAGATCGCTAGAATAGAGAAAACAAACCTCTAGCCATACTTCTGTGTGTAGATAAAGAATCACATGTTTAATGAACTTCAAATATCATTAAACAAATTGGTAAATGAAAGGTGTATTTAATATTTATTTCTCCATATAGATAATATTATAAAAATAATAGACCTTAAAAGATAATTGACAAATGTTTGGAGAAAATATTAAAGGATATATAGTACATTTTACTTCAATGTAAGTATAGTTTAGAATCTTTGGGATTTACATCATTTAACAAATTAATTTACTATAATTATTATGTTCTTTTCTTTGTAATATTAGGGATTGAACTCAGGGCCTTGCATATGCTAGACAAGCACTCTATCACTGAACTATATCTCAAGACTACTTTCAAAAAATTTTTTTATGTGTTTTGAGGCAAAAACTCAGTAATTTCCCAGACTTTCCTTAAACTCACAGTGCAGTCCAGGCTTGCATTCAACTTTCAATCCTCCTGCTTCAGCCTTCCAAGTATCTGGAATTACAGGCCTATGTCTCCAAGCCCCAACAATTATTAAGATTTTATAACAATTTAATGTTCAATTCTTTGTATATGTGGTACTTATGTCTCATTTTCCTTAAAAACTTCCTAATAACGTGTGTCATATTTTACAAAACATTGTTCAACTTCCATGTGCAAGACTTTTCCAACCTAAACAGCTTGGAAACATGAGTCTGAGACTGGGGATCACAAGTCCCAAGGTCCTGTGGCCTTTATGACTTTGCTGGCAACAGTAAATAGAGCAGCAAGCTGGTAAGCACAGCCTGACTTAGAGGTGGCATCAGTAACTGAATCCAGGGCAGTGCTGCAGTCTGAATAAGGACACTGGTGTGGGCCCCACCTGTCCCACTGGCACGCTACAAACCAGAAGCTTTCTTCAGATAACCCTTTCTAATGGCCCAGACTTAGACAAGAAGGAACACTCCAAAGCACATTTCACCTCTGTCTTAGTTTGCTTTTTGGTTATTGTGGTAAAACACTGACCAAAACCAACTTAGGGACAGAAAGTGTTTAATTGGCTTACAGGTATGGTCCATCATCAAGAGCAGGCAAAGCATAAACTCAAGGAAGTAAAGCAGAGAAAAATGGAGGAACGTTCTTGTTGACCTGTTCCCAGCTCTTAGTCAACTCCTTTTCCTACACAGCCCAACCCACCTGCCTAGGAATGAGACGTCTGTCCCATATGGGCTCAGCCTTCCTACATCATATAGTAGTCAAGAAAACATCCCACAGAGATGTCCACAGGCCAAGTTGAGAGAAGCAACTCTAAACAGAAATTTCTCTTTCCAGGTATGTTAAATTGACACCTAGAACTGGGGAGGGGCTTACAGGAACTTACCTAGGTCTCAGGTCCAGGTGAAGTAACTGTAGAGTCCTTGGTGGGGTATGGACTGTGGGCTGTATGAGTCTGAAAGAGAGGGAGAGGGGTGATTCGTGGTAAGCAGTCACTGGGCTTTAGTGACTCTTAGGACTGGGCACAGGCAGCCTACCTGGGTCTCTGGACCAGGAGGAACTGCTGGGGAGTGTCTGTGGGGAGCTGGCTGGGATCTCTTTATTAGAAAATATACAAAACTCATGAATGGGCTGAGATGATGAATGGAAACAGTTTTAGCATAATGGCCCTACATATAGCAGTCACTGTCCACAGTTTGGATATTTCTTACTGAAAGATTAATATTCTAACATTAGTAGATTATTTTTTACCTCATTTAGTCATCAGTGTTGACCTCTATGTTAAAGCACTCAAACATGATTAATTACAATTGTTTTTGAAAACCTTTTCATAGCACAGATATATCTGACGCAGCACAGACTTTTGTACCACAAATTTCACTGGAATTGCTATTTATTGTCGTTAGTCAATTAGACACATTTTGTTTTATATTGGTTAAATATTTACCTGGCCCTCCTCAGATTGTTTTTTCATGCAAATATATGAGCATAACATTTCACCTGAGATAAATACAATAAAAAAAATCAAAGTACTTTAAGGGATTTTATAAACAAATGCTCATTTCTTTTTGATCTATTTTCATATTTGTATGGATATTGCATTTCAAAAGTGAGAACTACTGTGTGAGAATGATGCTCATTTTCTTGTGTGACTGCCATGAATCTGTGTTTCACTTTCCATATATGCTTATTACACTGTTTTGTGGTGGAACTCATCCATAGAGTCTTTGGCTTCTGCATTCAGCTTTGTGTAACAGGTGGAGTATCAATCTCTAGCTTGGTTTTGGAAAGCTGGACTTCATATACTTATATGATGGACTGAAGATCACAGCTGTCCTCAGTCTGAGCCCATTTTCAGCACTCTCTCCTACCCTGTTTGAACACTGAAAAGCCCTCTCCCCACATGCCTTTGGGTGTCAGGGGATTAGTGATGTCACATTGAACTATCTGCTGAGGTTTGTTACATCTGTCCACACTTTGGAAATAATCTCTTAACAATGAATTATTTGTTGCTTACTCTTAGATTCATACTGAGCACTTACCCTACAGAGGGATGATGTTAGGAGGTAGAACTTTGGGTCGTGATTAGGTATTGAGAGTGTAACTCTTACGAACAGAATGTCCATTATGAGAGGCTCCAAAGACTGACCGTCTCTGTTGCACATGTTCCACTGAAAGCTGAGTTTGGACCTTGAAAGACACTGAGCCATTATCTTGATCCTGAATTTTCCAACCTCAGGTGAGAAATAAATTTCAACTGCTGTAAGCCAGTCTGTGATAATTTTGTTTGAACAGATTGAATGGACAGACACAAGACCTTTGCTTAAATTTCTTTGAATTATCTGAAATTCATTATCCATTTCCTGCTGGAATTTTCCATAAAATCAGGCAATAGAAATAATGCAAGTGATTGATTTTTAAAAAAATATTTTTTAATTAATTTACTTTTATTTTTTATATGCGTGAGTGCATTGCCTCCATGTGCACCCATGGAGGGAGAGAAGAGGGCATGCGATCCCCTGGAACTGGAGTTACAGATGATTGTTAGCGGCCATGTGAGTGCTGGGAATCAAACCTGTGTCTTCTGCCAGAGCAGCCAGTGCTCGTAACCACTGAGCCTTCTTTTCAGCCCCAGTGATTGATTTTATTTTATTTTTTTTTAGCAAGCATTTTACCAAAATATTAAACTTGAATTTGAAAACGGGGAAAACACTATTGTTTTAATTTCAGGACAAAGCAGAAAAAATAAAATTAAAATTAAAAGCCTATACACTATCTTGTATTAGAACATTTATAGTCAAATTCTGCTTTGATCAATTACTAAATCTTTTTTATTTCTCTTAAACTGACTGTGTTCACATGTGAAATTGGATAGTAGTAAATTAAATCTATTTTCTATTATTAAACTATAACATGATTCATTTGTGTATATATTTATATATGGGATATATATATACATATATATAGCTCATGAATTATGATACACACATATGTGTATATATCCTGTAACTATGGCATGGTGACTTATGTTGGGTGAACTTTCAGTGAAGGGTTATTCTCATATTTTAGACCACATCTGATACATCACAAAAGTTAATATTGTGGAGCTTAAATTATTTTTATCACTCTCACAACTATAAGCCCTACAGAAGAAATTTAAGTGTGTGCATATTTATTAATAATTTTACACTGTAACTCCATTATAAAATAAATTATAGAATGTGTAAAATGCTTTGAGTCATTACATTAGAAATAATTGACTTTTTAATTATCTAAATGCATCCTGTAATTTCTAGCTATCCTAAGAGTTTCATACAATGTTACTTGGCACAGCCAGAGTAAACAAATTAGTAGACCTGGGTCAAGAATGAGGAAACATTCCACTATCAAATGTTACCCTAGAGCAGTGATTATTTCTGTGCTTAGGGACTCAGTTCTGACCCTGAAGGAACTTTCAGAACAGCTTGAAGCAAGTGAACAGAATTATAAGGCTTGAATTTGTAGAATTTATAGAACTCAAGCCTTATAACCAAAATGGTATGGATCACTTAATCTACTTTCTACATACTTTCTACATATTATGATGTATGGCTTTTGTTGAAAGGAAGTTTTTATAGCAAATTGGTCCCAAATCGATGTAATAACTTTGAAGGTTACAGTACTGAATATGACTTTTTAAAATGCACAACTATCTGCTCGCTGTGACTGTCACTTCATTTTTTTTAAACTTAAGACCCCCCTCCCAAAGACACTAAAGTAAATGTAACTATTTCATGCAAAAAAATGAGTATATTTGAATCTTTCTACTAATATAACATATACTGGTTGAAGTAAATTTATAGAATAGAGAAAGTTGCAAAGAATAATGCATAATTCCGTGTGAGGAGAGCAGCATGGGAAAAATTTTTATACACTTTTAATTTATTATTTGATATGGACCGCTAAATGTTAGGTGTTAGATGGTATTGTTTTATTGATTAAACTTTTACAGAGCAAAAATTTGACACAATGTAAAATGAGAATTGCTACTATATAATTTACATGTAATATAAGTGATATACAATTTATGGATATTTATTAGCGTAACAAACACATAAATTCATGCCCTTGTTTATTTCAGGTCTATTCACAGCAGCTAAGATATGCAGTTCACCTTGGTACCATCAACAAAGGGACCCAGAAAATATGTTCAATGCACAAGTGGAATAATAGTTATAAAAATGAAAAGAATCCTCTTCTTTGTAGTACAATGGATGGAACTGGCAATGTTAACCCAAGTAAGCCAGGCATGGAAAGGCAACTTCAGCACATTCACTTTCCAACGTAGATGGAAACAGTAGATGCTGACCTGAGTATGGAAGAGTGATTAACAGAGATTGGCAGTTAGGGGTGTGGGCAAGGGAGAGGATAAAAGAGGTCTGTTCCAAAGGCCAAAATGTCAAAAGTATTTGGGAGCTTTTATCTAATCCCTAAAAGATTTTAGGGTTACCTCTTCAGAGGGGGAATGTTAGAGTAGCAAAAAGCCCCATTAAAAAAAGAAGAAGAGTGCATGAAGTTGTCAGAAAAAAAAGTGATGGGGAGATGTGGGAGGAGTTGGAGGTCAGGGAGTGGGAGTGGATTTGATCAAAACACCATATACATGTGTATGAAATTCTCAATAAAATTTTTCAGTTAAAAAAAAAGAGGTTGGATTTGATTAGTGCTATGTGTGCATGCCTCTGTGTGTGTGTGTGTGCATGTGTGTGTGTGTGTGCGTGTGTGTGCATGACATGTATGAGTATAATAAATCTCATTGATATTTACAAGTATTACTTTTTAACCAAAAATTAAACATGAGAGGCCAAAAACCTAAATAAATAAACAAGTATCTTCCTTTTATGTTCCTGATAATTTTTTAAAGATTTTATTTTAATTTTTTCTTCTAATTTTTATTAGTTCATTGACAATTTCATACCATGCATTCAGGTAATTTTTAATAGCAGTAAGATTATTTTATAAACTATATAGTTCATTAACAATCCTTTATTTTTACATCATCATATTCTCCTCAATTTCCTCTATACTATTATTTATTCATTTTTTTGTCTTTTTGAGACAGGGTCTCCTGGTAGTCCCAGCTCACCTGCACTCTGAAAACTTTTGAGGGCCTACGTACAATCCTGCTTTCAAGTGTTTATAGTCTTGGTTAATTTCTCAAACTGAAAAGCAGCTTAATGAATTAAAAAGAAAGCTCTGAAAAAAAAAGCTGTGTGAACCAGGCTGGCCTTGATCTCACAGAGACCTGCCTGCTTTGCCTCCTGAGTGCTGAGATTGAAGGCGCTCACTACCACTCCCAGCTAATTTCCTCGATTTTAAATAACTTCGTAACGATAATCCTGATGAATAAGTATTTTTGTACCTGTGTGATTGCTGGCAAAAAAGTAGAATAATAGACCTAGAGATTATGAACATATTTTATCCCTTATGTGTACTGTTTTAAATTTAAAAATATATTTTCCGATCTTCATACATAATGGCAGCAAACAATCTTCATTATGTGTTGCTAGCTTAATATTGAATCATGAAATCTTATCGACTTATTGGCACCATATTTTAAAAAGTGAGATTCATCACTTTAGTCTCCACACGTGCTATTTACATTTCTGTGTGCCACAAAGCTGATGATTAGCCAGCTGTAAGTTGGAGTGAATGCAGTGATCTCCTTTGAGCATAACCTTCAGATCAAAGTGTGAAGTGTTGAAAGAGAATGGAAACTTCCATGTATTTAATTGATACGAGGGACTGGAGAGACACGGTCTGAAAACTTTTGAGGGCCTACATACAATCCTGCTTTCACATGTTTATAGTCTTGGTTGAGTTCTCAAACTGAATAGCAGTTTAATGAGTTTAAGAAGAAGCCTCTGAAAAGAAAAAGAAAACCCTTAAGACTGTCAGTATTTAAGCATTAAAAGTACAATCATCACAAACTAAATATAATTGGGGATGTAGCTGTATAGCAGAGCACTAGGCTAGGATACACAAGCCCCTAAATAAACAATAAATTAACACAAAGGGAAGCAAAATTGATCATTAAAATTTATAGTGGGATGAGTGATAAATTAACATTGAGAATCCAGCTCCGAGTGTCAAGTATGAGCACTGACCCATGGCTCAGACGGAGACTGCTGAATGTAAGGTGGGGAACAGTACATAGGTCACCAAGATCCTGAAAAGCCCAGATGACAGAATTATTATTGGCTAGGCTATTTGGTCACTCCCTTGAAAAGCCCTAGTCTTAAGCTTGTCAGAGCAGACAATACCATTCCTAAGTTACTTGTTAGAAACAACCAGCTACGACTGTTCAGTGCTACAGATAGCTGAGTTGTCAGTATTAATTCCATTCAAACAAGAGGCTAACACAGAATCTTAAAAAGGAAAACACAGGGAGTGAGATATATAGATGCTTTCATGAATGGTTAGATGATGGTTATAGACACATGGCTGTGGGCAAGCTCAGGAAGTGCTTGACGACCTTAATTTCTGACTTCTGCTTTTTCCTGAGGCCTGGAAAAGCACAGGTGGAGCTGAGGTAGAGTTGACAACAGTTGTAATGGAGGCATGTCCCAACCAACACATGTGGCAAACCCCAGCACAGGGCGAGAAACGGATCCATAGAAGAATAAATTCCACACTACGTAAAACGGCATAGAAACTATAACCCATTAGGTTTAGAAATACAAGCTTGGTTTAGAATCTGAAAATCAGTTAATAGAACATGCTGAGATGACAGAATAAGAGGAGAAACAACAAAAGAACCTGACACATTTAAATGGGGGGGGGACAAAAGGCTAAGCCAAACAAAAATTAAAAATAAAAAGCAAAAGACTAGAAATACATGGGAGCATATTTAACCTGATAAAGGCTATCTGTTAAACTCCCCATTTACAATATTAATGAGCTAAACTAATGCTTTTCCTCTAAGATGAGGAAGAAGCTAAGGGTGGCTGCCCCCAGCTCTATCATCCAAGCTCTCCTCCCTCCTCCCACACTGGCTCCCACTCAAACCCACCTTCCCAACAAATCACCCATCTACTGCCCTGTCTTCCTTTTCAGTGTGGCCCACTGAGTTTAACTAGAGTTTCTTGCCTGATTATGGGTTGAAACTTATTTACTGGGAGAAAATGAGACCCAAGAACTTAAAAAAAAATCGTTTATATGACAAAACATGAAGGAACCCTCAGAGACAAAATGATTTTTTAAATTTACTGAGATCAACAACATTTCATTATAAAGAATGTTGCAATAAATTTCAAACAATTTAAGTCACTGAGATTCTGAACCTCCCTGACCACAAAGGGTTAGAATTAGAATTGAAAACCACAGAATAACTAGAAAATGTCCCCAGTGTCTGGAATTAGAATAAGAGTTCTCAGGACTGGAGAGCTGGCTCAGCGGTTAAGAGCACTGACTGCTCTTGCAGAGGACAAGGGTTCGATTCCCAGCACCCACATGGTGGCTATCAACGTCCTTAACTCCAGTTCCAGGGGAATCTGAAGCCCTCTTCTGACCTCCGCAGCATTGCATGACAGGGGTGCACTCACATACATGCAGGCAATACACTCATACACATAAAATAGAAATAATAAAATAAAAAAGTAATGAGTTCTCTATAACATGCCAGTGAAATATGTAAATTAAAATTAAGAAATTACCGAAAGAAAAACTATTTCCACACTAACACTTTCCTATTATTAAACGTGTACAAAAGGAATGAACATGAAGAAAGTTATACTGAAGCAGTGAAATCTATGGCCAATCAAAACATGTAAGAGAGATGAGCAGAGACTTTTGAGAGGAGCAGACCATCAGTGTATAGATTAGTCAAGAAGAAAGACCTACCTAAATGTCGGGGTTAAAATTCTATCACAAGAAACCAGAATGAAAACACAGAAAATGCAAAGGAAGTTTAAAGAAGAATATAATAAATATGAACCCAAAACAAATGGAATTGTATATAAATACACAAAGTACTAATTGTGTCTTAATACCCATGTAGACTGTTAAGAAGAAAGAGAAAACAGAAACAAACCATCAACCCCAAAATGCTAGAGAGTGGAACTGCTGTAAGTTTTCATGATCATTAAACCAATAATAATTAAATGTCATGAGCAACTTTGTGCAAACATTGAAAATTCGAATTAGATGTAAAAATCTTTAAATAATACCCAACTTTCTCAAGCCACTAGAAATAGTAGACAATATGAATATTCTGCTAGCTAATAAAATTTCTCAAAGTGTTATTGCAATTCTCCTTAACAGAAAGACAAAGAAAGTATAGACAGAAAATAAAATCCATATATTTTCTCGGTGTTTTGTTCCAAACATTTGAGGAAGCAACATTATAAATGCTGAATAAACTCATTGAGAGAGGGGAAAATAGTAGGATTACTATTCCCCAGCTTATTTTGTGATGAGCAGTAATTTTTATACCCACATGTGATAAAGGGCCTTAAAGGATCAGCATACCGCCCAGTTTCTCTCACAGGTACTCAGGAAAAATTTATTAAATAAATAGCAGCCAATGGAATCTAATGAGTTAAAAAGAAACAAAATAAAACATGATCACCAGGAAATGGTACACAATGTAGGAATGCAAATGTTTGCAGAATTGGTGTGGTCCATCTGATGCATGAATTTCAAAAATGATAAATTCTATGTTCATTACACAAATGCACAAAATAGCATGTGCTAAAACTTTGAGTCATGTTAAACTTTGTAATTCCGTTTTTTTGAATACATGAACCTAGAAACCGATGCAATCCCAGGTCACTGTGACACGATTTTCTCTGGAAATGCCATTATACACAGAGAACAAGTAACTGTGCCATGGCATTTTAAGTTTCTGCTGTACCCAGCCATGCGACGATTACTTGGTCAAAATGCGCTCCACTTGGCAAAACAAGAGAATGTTTTCTTGTGCTTATCCGACTCTTGCACGTTCGGAGTAGCTCCTGGACTTGCAGAGACACAACTGAGAAGCGCTATGCATCAGATTTCCTTGTTCCCCATTCTTTCTTTAACACTCTGAATGTCCACCTAATATTTGCTCAAATAATAGCTATATATGCATTTTAAAGTGAAATAAATCCCAAAGGCTCTTGGTTTTGAAGATTTGGTCCCCAGTTAGTGGTTCTACTTTGAGACTTGTAATACTTTGGAGGGAGGGCCTAGCTTTTGGGCATCAACCACTAGGGGCAGGCCTTGAGCACTGCAGCCAGCCTGACTTCCAGCTTGAGTTCTCTGCTTCTTGCAGACATCTAATAGGTACCTAAATGGTTCTCGCCTCTAGGGACAAAAGCCGTCTAGAGACTGCTGTCCATTAACGATGAGCCAAAATAAATCCTTCCTCCGTTAAAGTGCTTCTATCAGGTGTTTATTCACATAAAAGTACTCAATACACACACATAACAAGAACATACAAACAAAGGGTAATTATTTAAAGAAATAAAGGGATCAGAAGGGGGGAAGTAGGGACAAGGGAGGAAATCGAGGTGTGTGAATATGAGCAAAGTATTGACATATATGTGTGAAACTGTCAAAAGGGAAAACAATATTGTGCAATTAAAGTAACAGAAATTATATGCTAAATAAGATTAATGAATTTTTTTAACTTTAATTTACAATGTTAAAAATTTTGGAGCTCAGTCTCAAGAATTCAGCAAGACTTTGTTAATTTTTTTTCCATTTTGAATAAAATCATATTCAGAATAGTCAAGTTCTTACATGTCATCAAAAGTTAGACACTGCTGGGGACTAGAAAGAGGGCTCAGCAGTTAAGAGTGCTGGCTGCTCTTGCAGAAGATGCAGGTTTGATTCCCAGCACCCACATGGTGGCTAACAACCGTCTGTAACTCCAGTTTCAGGGGGAATCTAACACCTTCTTCTCGCTTCCTCAGGTATCACACAACACAGGTACAATTTTATATATATACATATATGTGTATATGTATATATATATGGCATAACACTCGTACACTTGTATACATAAAATAGATACAAAATAAAAAAATATTGGACACTGTCAATTGATCCATTCCTCTTCAATTATGTTATCATGGTTGATATAAGTACTGATTAAGTGAAAAATCTTTGAACTCATCACTAGTTTATCCATAAATAACATCATTATTCTTTTAAAGTATTTCTATGTGTTAAATTATGGAAACCTTCACCATTCAAAATATTCCCCATATGACTGCTAAACACTGAAAACGTGGCCAGTCCAGATTGAAATGTGTTCTAAATGCAACATACACCAGGGTTCCCAAGACTTGGGATTTAAAGTCACGTAAAATAACTCATTAATAAATTTATATAGGTTATGTCTTGAAATGATCTTCTGCAATATAGGGTGGCTAAAATATTTTTCATATTTAAAATGTTAATGGGGCTAAACAATTTAAATAATGTAAGAGGACTGTATTATATTAACTTTAGAGCTGAAACAAAATCAGTGTGAAATTGCAGATACAATTATTTATCATTTCTGATGCTTTAAAATTATGTTTGCTCAAAAATCAGGTGGAGTTTTAAAATTTATTTTGCATTCTAGATACATGAGGTTTAAAGTCTTTTTTAGTCTTTTGCAGCTTGTAGAGTGGGGCAGCAAAATGTTTTCTTCCTTACACCCCGAGAAGCTACCAAATCCCAATATAAAAAGAATAAAAGTAAGCAATAGATTTTGACAGAGAAAGATTTCAAAGCTGCTTCCCGGAAACATTTTTAGCACTCCCCACAGTCCACTTCACACAGAGTTGAAAGGCAGTTTGGGCAATGATATAAATCCATATTTTTAACACTAAAAGTGAACTTTTTACTTGCATATCTTGGTTTTAATAACAGCTTCACGTATTCACCATCAAAACATCACTATCACACTTCTTCTTTTCCAGAGTTCACTAGAAGCTGTGCTAGTTCATCCAAGCACACACATTCACGAAATCATGCCAACTGTCTGCCTGCACACGATCTGCATTGATCAAGACAGTCCACAGTCCAGCATGGAGGGGGCGGGGCTCACAGGACTCCACTCCTAGCTGAGGAGGAGCTATTGACAGTTTATGGCTAGCTCGGGGAGGACAAGTCGGTTTTCTTCATGGGTGTTGTCTCTCTTAGGTTGCTATTGACAGTTTATGGCTCGCTCGGGGAGGACAAGTCGGTTTTCTTCATGGGTGTTGTCTCTCTTAGGTTGACTATGCTGCAGTGGATGGTCTTATATCGTGCTCACATGGCAGTGCTAACTGGACTCAGTGGGTTATGAAGATAAAGGAGGCAGGCATGGGAAGTCTGGGAGAAGTTGAAGGAGGGGTAGTGGGAGATGGGCGTCATAAAAAAAATTGTACACATGCATGAGATTCTCAAATATGCCTAAACAAAATAAATGCTTAAAAAAGAAGCAAGAAAAAAGATCCGACCTTGAACTTTCACTCCGCTAGGATTTGAAAGTGAAGCCTCCATATGAAAGACTACAACAGGCTACAGCTTTTCCCATTCTCTTGGAAGAGATCTCAACATTCAGAAATAGGCCCTTGGGTTTTCTCATAAGCACATGTAATAAATTGCCGTACACCTGTTTTACTATACCTTAAATTGGGGCAAAATTTATATACCGAAGTACACAGAATTTAAATATGTTGTTTACGAGTTTGACCACATTATATAACTATGTAATCAGCAAACTAGCAAAAGTATAAAACTTTTACCAGAGGATTTCAGTCAGTTCTCACCCTCAGAGACGAGGCTGCCGGCTGCTGTCACTGGATTTGTCTGCCGTTCAACTTTCAATAAGAGAATTGTGAAGTCTGTGCTGTTTTGAATTACGCTTTTAAGTCATCATTTGTTTCATGAGACTCAACCATACTGCTTTGTTTAGAGTGCTAAGAAACATTCTTTCATACAATATAGCACAATGTGTTTAACATTTCTTTAAAACATTTAATTTGTTATTTTTATTTTATTTTATGTGTATAAGTATATTGCCTATATGCGTGTAAGTGCACCTTTGTCATGCAATGCACACAGAGGTCAGAAGAGGGCATCAGATCCCCTGAGACTGGAGTTAGAGACCGTTATTAGCTGCCATGTGGGTGCTGGGAATTGAACCCTGGTCCTCTGCAAGAGCAGTCAGCGCTCTTAACTGCTGAGCCATCTCTCCAGTTCACGTTTAACATTTCTTGTGGATTTTAAGGCATGAGACTGTCATTCATAAAGTTGTAAATGTGCATCCAAAACTTTCTATCACATTGCAGCCAGAAATAGAAATTCCCTTCTTCTGCATGCATAGCTACCATGATATACACTTCACATTATGCTGTTCAGGTGCCTTATGCACGAGCATAAAACACAGCTTCTTTTTCAAGTTTAGGAGTAAGAATACCAATATAATAATTATCTTCCAACCCATTCTCTAATATTAGATTTTTATTGTGCCTTTGTCTTTTGTTGCAACTCTTTCCAATATAGTTCAAATTTATGTATGCAATTTTCAAATATAAATGAAAAGTCAAATAAATAATCTTAGCTATATCTGCTAAGTGCAAAATGAATATAATTAATAGAGAATGTCTTTTGACAGGTCATTTTCAGCTTGATGTGGGATAAAATAATAGTATGGTTTGTACTGCCCTAAAATCTACAAAACTAAGTATTTCCTTTTAATTTTTGGTAATTTTTTAATTGAACATCATAATCAGTCCTAATCATCTTTACACCCCGTTCCCCATAGCTCTCCACCCCACTGGACTTCATACATTCTGTCATTTGTGTTAAGGTTTATTGTGTCAATTACTGACCCTTTTCTATAGAATAAAGGTCTTGTTTTATTTTCTTAATATTTGAATAGTTTCCTTATTTTTCTCATTCAGTCTTTCATGATAGAGCATATTTTATGAGATATTTTCTCCTGTTTATCCCAAGTAATGTCTGAAGTTCAAAATCTATGCATCTACACAAAGACACTATGAAGACCTGTAGGAAGGATCTTCTGCTTGCTGCAACTTCTTGCTCCTCACTCTTTAAACAAATATTGAATTTTTGTGTGTTTCAAACAATACATCTTGATCATATTTAGACTTTCTCTCCCATAGCCCCCTCTACTGGCTTTCATGCTTTCTTTTTCATATGTTAAGGCTTACTGAGTTGAAATTGTGTTCCCAAATGTCCCTCTGTGTGAGTCCATTCACTGGTGTCTGATTCGTCTATCTAGCATCACTCCCTTAAAGAAGACCAACTCTTTCTCCCAGCAGTGATCGATATAATAGTTTTTCAGCTAAGGTTGGGCCATCTTACCAATTTTTTCTATATCGTGTTGGGGTTTTCTGCCTGGTTTGCTTGGGTCTTGTGCATGTTGTTACCATTGTTGTAAGTTCATAAGAGCAAATTCTCAGCTGCTTGGAAAACTCTGTTTCTTTGTAGTTATCCAGGATGCCTGGCTCTTACAATCTTTGCATCCCCTGTTCTGCAATGGTCCCTGAGCCCTGGGTGGCAGAGTTTTAATATAGGAGTCCCTTCCAGGGACACACAGACTCTGCAGTATCTTATTTTCTACATTTCGGTCAGTTGTGATGTCCCTGTTAATTGTCCTCTGCCGCATGAGGAAGCTTTACTGGTGAGAGTTGATAGATACATTAATAGTCTTTTGATCCCCTGTTCCACTAAGTTCTATGAGCCTTAGGTGTAGAGGTTGCATTGTAAATGTGTCACTTAGGACTGGGCACCTCACAGACATATATTCTTCTTGATGACCAGTTATAAACCTCTGTAATAGATGGACTGTTGTAAAAAGAAATTTTTTTGATGAGTGCTAAGAGGTATATTGTTCTCTAAAATAAGGATACTTATTAAGCATACAGTAAGAAATTACTTTGGTTTAGGGATGTGACATATATAGGTTTTTCTCTAGGATCTATGACCTCTCCAGCCATGAGTATCTGGGTATGTTTACAGTATCACACATCAGTTTCCTCCCATTGAATGGACTATAAGTCCAATTTGGAAGCTGTTCATACCCTTACAATAGATGTGCCATGACTGCACCAATAGAGAAAGTTTGCTGTGCTGTCAATTGTAATAGCTATTAGGCCTTACAGCTGGGTTGGAACACTGATTTGTTTTTCCTTAGCAGCTTGCACAGAATCTTCTAACACTGTGAGTTAGTCATCAGGGAGACGGCTTCCAGGTCAATTCAAACTCCATTGCTCCAAGTCCTGTGTCTGAGCTATGTCCAGTCTTAAGCAGTAGTGTCTTACCTTCAAGTTGCATGGGCAATCAAGGACTGTGGCAATAGCCTGTGTTGTTTTGGGACTCTCATTCCTCTCAACTTATGACTGCATCATTCCCCAGGCTGACTACCATTTCATATGACTTTTCCTCATCTACCTGTGTGTCTTTTTCATAGAGCCTTTGTTATAGGATTCAGGGCATCCTCAGAAAACCTGGCATGATTTTATCCCATGCTCCAGAACTTAAGTGCATTTTAAAAATCATTTTCAAATAATATTGGATTAACAGGTTCCAGGATTTGTTATGTGGATGTACCTTTTTGGTAAGTCAACATTCAACCTACTACAGTTGTATTATTCTGGGCTGGAAAGATTACTCTGTGGTTAACAGCACTGGCTGCTTTTGAAGAGGACCCTGGTTCATTTCCCAGCACCCACAAGGCAGATACAAAATAAATTTGACAAGTTCCACCCTACAGAACTCCAGTTCCAGAGGATCTCACACTCTTTTCTGGCCTCCAAGTGTATTGCTCTGCATGGGTGTACTTACATACATGTAGGCAAAACACTCACAGAAAATAAAAGTAAATAAACTAGAGTTGTATTCTTCAGTCAACTGACTTATGAGTTCCAGGAAGAAAGGCCTGCCAATATATGTGAAGATCAATTATCAACCTACAAGGAAAGTAGAGAAGAAAGGACTGGCAACGCACATGCACTTCTACAGCAAAGTGTGGTCAGTTGTGGTCAATTATGATTGCATTTTCTTGCCCAGAACTTAATTATGTGTACCTCACATTGGAAGGGAGGCTGGGAGATAGTGCTTTGATAGTGATGGTGTGTCCTGGGGATGTACTATTGGAAGAAAGGCAGAATCAATAGAGCTTCACAGTTAGTATGTCTACACGACATGAATGCCAGTGCTTTTGAAAACAACAGAGTTGAGATAGAGTTCAGGGGTAAAGCCCTTGAGAAGTATGTGTGAGTCCTTAGATTCAGACAAGGAAGGAAGGGAGGAAGAAGGAAGGAAGGAAGGAATGAATGAAGGAAGGAAGGAATAAAGGGAGGAAGAGAGAAAGAAAGAGAGAGAAAAAGAAAGCCTTAACTCCTTATTGAGACACAGTCTCCCTGTAACCACTGCTGGCCTGACACTCGCTATGCAGACCAAGGTAGACTTGATCTCCTAGAGATCTGTCTGTCTCTACCTCCTGAGTACTGGGACTAAAGGCAAGAGCAGCTATGCTTGGTGGCCTAACTCTCATGTTATGTTGAACTTTCAAGTTATGCTGAAAGATTCCTCTTTTTTCTTTAGACTCAGTACATAATTTTCCGTGATTATAATCAAATTCATACTATTTTTAAACTTCTAAACATATTCTCTAAGTTTATAGGCATATGTCATCTAAAAACACTGATATTCCAGTTATTAAATCTTAAAGAATTTTATACATAAAGATTCACAATGAAAGATCAGGTTCTAAATTTCATTAAGGCATTATTTTAATTCTGAAAATGAATTTCATTTCTTTCCTTTTATCCTTTGTTAAAAATTAAAAGATACATCTCTTTCAAAACTGGCTGTAAATTTTTAGGTTTACCATTGAATTAGTACAGTTATACAATATTCTACTTAGTATAAATCCAATAAGGCATAAAATTGAATGAGGTTTTAACCTTTAAAAAAGATATCCATTTCATTGTAAAATATACTGTTTCATACAGAAAAACTAAGTTTTAATGCAACTAACACTTAGATGTTTGCACGTGCATCTCTAATCTCTATGTATCTGATTATTACTAGTCACTTTCTGAGATTCTTGGCATCTGAGCGTGGATATAAAGTCATCAGGTAGATTTCAACGGTAATGTTTTTCACATCTACTAATTAGCATGAAGCAAATTTTTATGCTTCTTCCTCAAATATAACTCGATTTTTTATTTATTGATTTTTTTGCTTGTACTTCATACAGAACACCCCAAACAATCTATATACCCACATCCCAAGTGACATCCTCCAATGCTGCCCCACCACTGGAGCCCATATACTCTGTCATCCCTGTTACTACCCACTGTGTTGTCAGTGCCCCCAGCCATTCTCCAGTGCTTGTCCATATGCTGACTCTACTCAGCCTATCTAGAATTCCTTGTATTAGGAAGATCAGCTCTTCCTCATCTAGCAGCAAACAGTTGCCAATATTCCTTTAGATAAGATTGGAGTCTGTTGTTTATTTTCCCAGTTTTATGCTGGGTTACTGTCTGGGAGTCTCTTGGGCCACCCTGTCCAACAACTCAAAGGAAGGTATCTCCTGTCTGGCATTGTTTCTTGTTATGTAGCCTTTAGCTATACACAGGAACTATTAAAGACTTATATTGATGCTTTAATCTTTGGTTATACTTTCCTTTTTGGGTGTTTAAGACCATGTAGTTGGCCCAAATGAACCAATTTACATTTATTCTTAAGGTCGTTTGAGAATCTGATCCTCAGGGGTCATATGGGCTAAGAGGAGCCTCTGGCTCCTTTTCTCTACCAGTTTCATCTATTTGAAAACAAGTCAAAGGTCCTACTCTATCATGGCTGGCTTCACTTGGAAGCATGGAGGAAATGTTTTCTCTGTGTTGACCCTCCTCTTTGTAGACTGGACACTGGTTAAGTCCATCTGGTGGGGTCTCCATGGCCTCCTTGATCAAGGAGACAGGTGACTCACCACAGTTATGGACATTTTGAGAGATGCTCCATAGTCTCCTGGAACTTAGTTGACCTTGGAGGGCAAGTAACAAAAATTGTCCTTTAAGTCCCTCTGACCAAATTAGTATAGGACTCACTCAATGTATGGCTGTTAAACATCCAAGAAAGTTAGTTCTACCAGTCTGGTATGTTTAATCACCATGTTCTATGTAGATAAACTTGGGCAAAGACCAAAGGTTCTCAGACAAACCCCGACTAGACAGGCATTACGTTCCTTGAGCTAGTTGTATATATAATTTGTCAGCAGGTTGTTGAACTAATATGATTCCCTCTGTTTTTTTTTTAAACTAGCTAGTCATTATTTATCTCTCACATTTTCTAACCCCTCCACCATGGTTTCCCCAATTAAGGTGCCCCCATTTTTCCCATTTCTCCCTTAATAGTACCCTTCTCCTATGGTCCCCCCTCTCTTGAGCTCCTTCTTTCCCTTTATCCCCAAGTTTACCCCCTTAAAATAACCCCATTTTTATCCATATCTCCCTTGTTAATGCTTGTTTCCTACTCTTCTTCTCTTTCAGGTTCTTTCTTTTCCTTTACCTCCCGGTTTCTTTACATTATTCTGTTTCCTGTAGTTATGTCTGGTTATATACTCACTTATCAGGGTCTGGTTCTAGGATCCACATATGAGGGAGAACATATGTCGATTTTTTTTTTTCTGAATATTTGTTTTTCTGAGTCTGTATAACAGTTTCTAGTTCTGTCCATTTACCTGCAAATTTCATGATTTCATCTTTTTTTAAAAAAAATTTTTATTTATTATTTTTATTTTGTGTGCATGTGTGTATTTCTTACATGTAGGTAACTGCACCTGTGTCATGCAATGCCCTCGGAGGACAGAAGAGGCTGTTAGATCTCCTGGAACTGGAATTACAGACAGTTGTTAGCTGCCATGTAGGTGCTGGGATTCAAACCCGGGTCTTCTGCAAGAACAGTGTTCTTAACAGCTGAGCCATCTCTCCAGCCCCAATTTCATCTTTCTTTACTGCTGAGTAAAACTCCATTGCATAAATGAACCAAATTTTCATTATCCACTCGTCAATTGAAGGACACTTGTTGGGAGCTATTATTATGGGCACAGCCATTGCTGCATTAGGCTGTGGCAGCTTGCCTTGACTTAGGCATTGGAGAAAGAATGCTTCCATCTTGGGAGTTTCCCTGTTATCTGATTCTGTGGTCTGTGTTGACAGGCTATGCTTCCCTGATTAATTGGCAGTCTTGGAAACATAACTAAAGAGTTCTGTTTCAGGTTATGGGCACTGGAGTTTCTCAGCACCGTTAGCTTGGTTTCTATGTAGAAATAATGAATTATAGAAGTTGCTAAGAGTAATCACAAACAGTACACCTTACATCTAAGATATTATAAACATTATGTAGCTGAATCTTGGATACTGTCAATGTTGGGTGAGTTTCGGTTGGTGAAGTAACGTATTCTTGGTAGTAACGTACTATATCCTTGCTTATTCCTTGGTTACTTTCTGTTTAGTGATGTATCCTTAGTTATTCCTTGGTTACTCAAGATCTGATTCCTATATAAGCTTGCTTTAGTTCACAATAAACATGCACTGGCACATAGACCTCTGCATTCCCTGTGTCCTGATTTCTATCCGTCAGGGTCCCCAAGCCCTTCAGGCTTGGACTGTGGTCACTGCACCGTGACGGACACTTAGGTTGCTTCCATCTCTTAGCTATTGTGAAAAGAGCAGCAGCCAACATGGATGTACAAGTGTCTCTGTGCTGGGATGAGTTCTTGGGGTGTGTGCCAAGGAGCGGTATAACTGGGTCAAATGGTAGGTTCATTTGTAGTTTTTAAGAGTTCTCCACATTGCTTTCCATAGGGGTTGTACAAGTTTGCAGTCCCACCTGCAGCAGATGAGAGTTCCCCTTTCCCCACATCCTCTTCAACATTTGGTGTCATTTTTTCTCTGGATCTTAGCCAGTCTGACTGGGGTAAGATGAAATCCTAAAGTGGTTTTAATTTGCATTTCCCTAATTATTAATGATGTTGAACATCTTTTAAGATGCTTCTTAGCCATCTTTATTTCTTCTTCTGAGAGCTCTCTGTTCAGTTCTGTAGCCCATCTTTTAATTGG
>NW_008335054.1:442236-444288 GCF_000622305.1 Nannospalax galili
CTGTCTTGACTTTGTGTTTTGAGTTCTTTATATATTCTGGATGTTAAACCTCTGCCAGATGTTTCTCCCACTCTGTTGAGTTTTCTCTTCACTTCCTTGGTTGCTTCTTTTGATGTACAGAAGCCTTTTAGTTTTAATGAGGTCCCATTTGTTGATTCTTGATCTTATTTCCTGAGCAATTGATGTCCAGTTTAGAAAACTCTTTCCTACACCTACATATCTTGTAGGTTATTGCCAGCGTTTTCTTCTAAATGTTTCAGAGTTTCAGGCCTTCACATTGAGGCCTTTGATCCATTTGGAGCTGACTTTTGTGCAAGGTGAAAGATAGGAATTTAGTTTCATTCTTCTGCAGGTGGAGATCCAGTTTTGCCAGCACCATTTGTTGAACATGCTGTCTTTCCTCCAGTGAATGTACTTGACCCCTTTGTCAAATATCAGGTGATTGAAATTGTGTGTACTCTTATTTGGGTCTTCCATTTTGTTCCATTGATCTACGGTCTATTTTTGTGCCAGTATCACATTGCTTTTATCACTATTGCTGTTAGTCCTCTGGGTTGCTTTGGCTATCTGAGGTCTTTTGTGCTTCCATATGAATCTTAGGATGTTTTTATTTTTTTTTTTCCAATTCTGTGAAGAATGTCATGGGGATTTTGATTGGCATTGCATTGAATCTGCAAATGGCTTTTGGTAGGATGGTCATTTTCTCAATACTAATTCTTCCAATCCATGAGCATGGGAGGTCCCTCTGTCTTCTGATGTCTCCCTCAATCTCTTTAAAGATTTAAAATTTTTATTGTAGAGGTCTTTAATGCCTTTGGTCAGGTATATTCAGAGATGTTTTATTTTATTTTATTTTTTTCAGCCTTTGTGAAAGGGAGAGCTTCCATGTACTCATTCTCTGATTGCTTGTTATTGGTATATAGAAAATCTACAGATGTTTGTAGATACATTTTTAACCTGCCACTTTACTGAAAGTATTAATCATTTCTAGGAGTTTTTTGGTGAAATTTTTGGCATCTCTTAGATACAGCAAATCGTCTGCAAAAATGGATTGTTTGACCTCTTCTTTTCCAGTTATTACTCCTTTATTTTCCTTCTCTTGTCTTATTGTTCTTGCAAGAATTTCAAGCACTATGTTAAAGAGGCAGTGGACATCCATGTCTGGTTCCTGATTTTAATGGAAATGCTTCCAGTTTTTCTCCATGGAGCATGATGTTGGCTGTGAGTTTGTTGTATATAGCTTTAATTATGTTGAGGTGTGTTTCCTCCAGTCCAATTCCCTCTAGGACTTTGAACATAAATTCATGCTGAATTTTGTCAAAAGACTTTTCTGCATCTATGGAGATGACAATGTGGTTTTTGTCATTGAGTCCATTTACATGATTAATGACGATTATTGACTTGCATATATTGAACCATTCCTGCATCTCTGGAATAAAGCTGACTTGGTGATGATGGGTGATCTTTTGGATGTGTGTCTGTATGTGGTTTGCCAAGTATCTTGTTGAGAATTTTTGCATCTATATTCATTAAGGATATGGGTCTATGGTTTTCTTTTTTGGTTGTATCTTTACCTGGCTTTGGTATTAGAGCAATGCTGGCTTCATAGAAGAATTTGGAAGTTCTCCCTCCATTTCTATCTTTTTGAATAAATTAAGTACTACTCTGATGTAAATCCATCTGGTCCTGGACTTTTTTTAGTCAGGAGGTTTTGTATTACTGTTTCAACTTCTTTATGTGTTATGGGTCTTTTGTTTAAGTGTTGATCTCTTCTTGGTTTAGTTTTGGTGGTTCCCATGCTTTTAGATACCCTTCCATTTTGTTTAGGTTTTCAAAATTTGGTAGCATATAGGTTTTTAAAGTATCTCTTTATAATGCTCTGGGTCTTTTTCAGTGTCCTTTGTGATGTTTCCCCTTTCATTTCTGATTTTGTTGATTTGAAGGAGCTCTTTCTTTCTTTTGGTTAACTGGGCTAGAGGTCTATCAATCTTGTTTATCTTTTCAAAGAACCAGCTCTTGGTATTGTTGATTCTTTGTATTGTTTTCTTTTAT
>NW_008335054.1:444656-452430 GCF_000622305.1 Nannospalax galili
TTTTGAGACAGGGTCTCCCTGTAGCCCCAGCTGACCTGGAACTTGCTATGTAGACCAGGCTGGACTTGATCTTACAGAAATCTGCCTGCCTCTGCCTCCTAAATTCTGGGATTAAAGGCGTGCGCCACCACACCTGGCTCCGGCATTGATTTTAAGCATTATTTCATTGTGGTCTGATAGAATGCATGAATTTATTTAAGTCTTTTTGTATTTGTTGAGGCTTGTTTTGTGCCCCAGGATATGATCAATTTTGGAGGACGTTCCATGGGGTGCTGAATAGAAAGTATATTCTTTGGTGCTTGGGTGGAATATTTGGTAGATGTTTGTTAGGCACGTTTGGTGTATGTTACTGTTTAATTTAGTTGTCTCTCTGTTAATTCTCTGTCGTGTTGACCCATCTAATGGAGACAATGGGGTATTGAAGTCCCCAAATATTAATGAGTTGGAATTAATTTGGGTCTTAAAGTCCTGTAGTACTGTTTTTATGAGTTGGGTGTACCAGAGTTTGCTGAACATATGTTCATGATTCTAACATCTTCTTGGTCAATTGTTACTTTGAACAGAATGAAGTGGCCCTCTCTATCTCTTCGGATTAGTTTTAGTTTGAAGTCTATTTTGTCAGACATTAGAATTGCAACACCTGCTTTTTTCTTAGTACTATTCACTTGGTATATATTTTTTCCATTCTTTCAGTTTAATGTAGTGCCTGTCCTTGAAAGTGAGATGAGTTTCTTGCAAACAACCAAAAGATGTGTTTTGTTTCTTAGTTCATTTAACTAGTCTGTGTCTTTTGACTGGGGAGTCAGTCCATTGTTATTTAAAGTTGTGAATGAGAGATGTGTACTGATTCCTGTAAATTTTATTTCCGTTCACATTCTTGTTGTAGCTGTGCATTTCCACAGTTATACCTTCATTGAGTTTCTTTCTGTAACCCCTTGGGTATAATTGTTCCTTCCTTCAGCTCTTTGTATTGCTTCGAGAACTCTCTGAAGGGCTGGTTTTGTCGACATGAATTCTTTCAGTGTATTCATGTCATGGAAGATTTTTCTTTCCCCTTTGACTATAATAGACATTTTGGCTAGGTATAGTAATCTGGACTGGCATCTATGGTCATTTAAAACTGGGAATACTTTGATCCAGGCTCTTCTGGCTTTCATAGTTTACACTGAAAAGTCAGCTATAATTCTGATGGGTTTTCCTTTATATGTGACTTGTTGTTTGAATTTTTCAGCTTTCAGTATTCTCTCTTTGTTCTGTATGTTTAGTGTTTTTACTATGATGTGTCGTGCAGAGTTACTTTTCTGGTCCTGTCTATTTGGTGTTCTATATGTTTCTTGTATATTTTATGGGCATGTCTTTCTGAGATTCTTCTTCCTGTAAGGAGGAGAAGTTTCATAAGTTTGGTCTTTGATTCATAAGTTTGGTCTTTTTATGGTGTCACACAATTCCTGCATATTCCATTCTTATGTTTTCTTAAATTTTTCATAATCTTTGCTTGAGTTGTCTAATTCTTCCACTTTATCTTGCAGTCTTGATATTCTGTTTTCCATTTCATTCACCCTATTGATGAGTCTTTCTCCTGTCATTTCTAATTGGCTAATCGAATGTTTCACTCCCTTCTTCATTTCAGCCTGATTACTTTTCAATATTTCTAACTCTTCTTAATTCATTCAGAAGGTTATCCCTATCTTCTTTCAGTTCTTTGATGTCTTTGTGTGTTCTTTAAATTCACTGAATTCTTTTATCATGTTTATAACTGTTCTTTTGAATTCCATGTCCTGTGTTATCTCTAGGGTGTTTTCATTGTACTCCTCTATAGGACTGTTGGTACTTGGTACAGATATATTACTGGGGTTTTTCATGTTTTCTTTTTTTTCTGTGACATTGACATGTGGATTTCTTTTGTAGTTTCTGATTCTTGTGTGAGACACAAGCCTTCCTTTGTTGAGTTTAGGTTTGCTTCTTTTTTGTAAATTTTGTGTGCCTTTGTGGTTTACTTGGTGGGCATGAAAAACTGGTTGGTCTAGGCTTCAGGCTCTCTCTTTTGATTTTATATTGGAGGTGCCAAATTGATTTCATTTTCCTGCTCAGGAGTTCCCACAGACGCCCAAGTTGGATGATGATCAGATGCTCACAGGGTTTCTCCTAATTTCTGGATCCCTGTAGGAAAGATGCTGGCCTCAGGAATTTGGGGGATGGGCTGGCCTGGAACCAGGGTCCAGGAAAGATGCTGGCCCCTGGAAGCTGTGGCGTCAGGCCACCTAGAGATGCAAAGGGAGGTGGGGACAGGAAGAAGCTCTGGGAACTCCAGGTGACTAGAGGAAGGAATTGGGTTGGTCTGGTTTCAAAGGATCAGGAAACAGTGTGGAGTCTGGGCCAAGCAATCGGTCCAGAGGTCTGGGGTGCCAAGACAAGCAATGGGCCAGTGCAGCTGCTAGGAGGAGAAATGGGGTGGGGGAGCTGGGAGAGTGAATGAGGCTGGCAGAGTCAAGGTGCCTTGGGCACCACCAAACTTGCCCAGTAAAGCTGCTGGACCTAGAGGAATTTCATTTTTAAGTATTAGTAGTGAAAGGCTAGCCAAACAGACTTAGAATACCACCAAATTGTAGAGATGTTATATTATTTAAATTCCAAGAGATTCTTTAAGCACAGAAAAAATTAAGGATTAAAGAAATGTATTTCTAAAACATTACAATTGGACAGAGGATGTGATTTACACATGTAAACAGATACGCAATTAAGAACATAGATACACATGTACAGTTTTCATTTAATGTAGTAAAAATGCTCCAGCACAAACTTTTCATGAAGAAATGAAGGAAGCTGAGGTCATGAGAGCTTGTGTAGTATAATCAATGCAACTTTGCCTGTAAGAAACAGAACTAATAATGTCATCCATATTTGATCTGAATGTCAGAATAAAGCTAGAATGTTTTAAAGAAATTATAATAATTGAACCAAGTATTATTTTGGTATAGAGTCTTAAATTTGAAAAAAATTAAATTCAAAGTAACTTTAATTCTATATATTCTTTATTTAGAAAAGCAAATATATTGGAAGTTTGAATTAGATTGCTAGCAGCTAATTACAAAGTGTATGCCTTTTCTAGGTGCTTGTTTAATTTATAATAATGGGATTTTCTAAGTAAAAATGCATCATAAATGATTGGTATGCTAGTGATTAGATGCATTGCATAATTTTATTAATGTTTTCCAAATTTTTAAAAATGTAGTGATGCCTAAAAATAGGAAGACATCTTTCTATGTTGTCAATGAATGAATTAAAAATAAGTATGATTCTGATGAAATAGTTGCATTTTCTTCAGTTCAGAGGAAATTAATATTGATCCATCATCTTCAGTCCACTGGGGATCACACCTAGTGTCAAACCTCAACCTCTTCAGCATCACTGACAATTAAATTTCCTTTAAAAAGAGATGTGGGGAATTGAATTTGTTTATTGTAAATGGCAAAGAGATTGGACTGTAGACTGATTCCCAGAATGTTACAGTCTTTTCTGGGTGAAACATTATTAGACAAGAGACAGGACAATAGGCGCCAGTGTTCTTCAATTATGTAAGCGAATCAGCTTTCAAAACTTGTCAGAAGTTACCCTCACAGCAGCTCACTTTTCTGAAAACAACTAAATGAGTGAGATCTTATGAAAAATTAAAATTGACACTGGTCCTGACTGTAAGCAAGCTCTTGTTCATATTCACATTGGTACAGAGTCTAGGCCAGCTCCTAGTTAAGTTACCATTGATACAGAGTCTAACCCATGTTGGTATGTTGACGTTGGTACAGACTCTAAACTAGCTCCTGATTATATGGCAGTGTGGAAATATTCTGACAGTGATTCTGTTGCCCGAGGCTGTACAATGGACAGGCAGAAGAGGACAAGATGTGATAGAGATGGTGTCTGAATGCTGCTTGCTTTTTCTTACAAGTCCACCAAAGCAATGGGAATCCAAACCCGTAACAGTGCATACCTGCCTCAGTAAAGTGTTTAGGCATATTAGAATCATTCTTCGGATACTGGAAATTATAACCACCAAGCCACACTCAGCTGGAATGTTGAATTTAAAGCTTCTGTGGCAAGTGGCTACTGTAAGCATGTGGAATGTGATAGAAAAGAGATGAACACAAGAAAATCGGAGTCATTTTTATGAAGTATACACAGTTTTCCCGGGGCCCATCTCAGTGTTGCTTAAAACTGTTGCTTAAAACTCTTGCTTCTTAGGGCCGGGTGTGGTGGCACACGCCTTTATTCCCAGCACTGGGGAGGCAGAGGCAGGCGGATCTCTGTGAGCTCAAGGCCAGCCTGGTCTACATAGTGAGTTCCAGGACAGCTGGGGCTACAGGGAGACCCTGTCTCAAAAAGACCAAAAAAAAAAAAAAAAAAAAAAAGAACTATTGATTCTTAGTTTAGGACATTTTTTAATCTATCTACTGTAACTGTTCTGCAATAATCCCCATCTGTGGGATTTCATAAACCTCTCATGGGAAAAGACATGTTTAGATAGATCATATTCTGCAATGGTCATCTCATTAGCAAACGTGTTCAGCAAGCATTTTATCATAAATTTCTTTCTCGGTAATCTATTTGTTTAAATTCTGATTACATATATTTTGAGCCATATTTTTCTTAAATTCTTTTACCTCTATTATTTAGACTGGATAATTTATAATAATTGATCTTCAATGTAATTTCATTTCATTTCAGTTATAATCTGTTGTAAACCTTTTTTATTCTCTTATTTAAATTATTTTTATTTATAATTTTTTATTTTATGAATGTAAGGAGTCAAAGGTAATGTTTGTATATACATATACATTGTTATAATTCCACTATCTGGTGAAATGATTTCTGTAGGTAAATAATTTGATGTATTCTTATTCTTCCATAGTTTCTTTTCTGTTACTTTTTTTGTGAAACAGTTCTTAAATTCATATGTCTGAAGAATATACATCAAAATATTAACTGTAGTTCCCAGGCTCCATGTTCAATCTTTAAATTATACATTCACCTCTTACTATAAATTTGTAAACTTTGTCCTATATTGCCCCATTTTCTCACTTTTTCCCATCACTAGACATCCTCTATGTAGTCAAATTTTTAAGTTAGCATAAGAGGGTTGAAGAGATGGCTCAGAGGTTAAGAACACTGGATGCTCTTGCAGAGGACCTGGGTTTTATTCTCAGCATCCCAGCATCCACATGATAACTAACAACTGTCTCTAACTCTGGTTCTAGTGGATCCTGTGCCTTCTTTTGATCTCCTCAGGAAGTGTAAGACATGGGTACACTTACATATTTTCAGGAAATACACATAAGATAAAAACAAAGTATTTTTAAAATAAAATAGCATTGTATTCACTAGGTTCATTCATATTGTTAAGAAATTTCTTTGTGCATATTGACTGTACACAAAATAAATACAATTTTCTTTTCTGGTCACACAATTGGTTTTTTAGAACAGCTTTGAATTTACAAAAGAAAAATAAATAGATAAGAATACATGGCAGAGAAGATTCCTGTATGTTCTGCATCTGGCTTCTGGTGTGGATATTTTACATTACTGAAGCATGTTTGTCATATTTAGTGAACTGATGTCAAGGCACTGTTCTTCCCTAAAAACACACTTGAAGGAGGCATCCTTAGTTTCTACCTGAAGATCTTTATGCCTCCATGCTTTAGTAAGCTACCCAGGCCACGAGTTGTAGTCAGCCAGCACATCTTCTTAGGCTCTCCTTGGTTATGAGGATGTCACAGGTCTTCTTTTAATGGCCTAGAGTGTCTCGGCTGCTGATGGTCAGAAATTTAGTAAAATTTACCTGAATTCATGAGTGTCTGGTATCTTCCAAATAACGCCATCGCAGTTCTATGATTTTAGAATGGAGATCACAGAAGGCCTATCCTGTCTCCTTAAATGAAAGACACGTGAATGTTAATAAAAGCCTTCATCAGCAGGATGAGGAAGTGTCTGCCAGCTTTGCCCACTGTATACTTGCTCTCTCTCCTGTATCCTTGACTCACTCTCTGGAAGCTGCTCAAACCTGAGAACAGTCATTCATGTTTCTGAAATTTAGAGTGTTTATAGAGTTTCTCTAGAATCATACACATGAAGTTTGTTTCCTCTCCCAACTTGTCTACTAACTTAGTAATTATTTTATGCCTATGTTAGCCCATGGGTATTTACTTTATAGTTTGTGTTTTCATCTAATGCTATCTCGATCATCCTGTTAAATTTACATTTCGATTATTGTAATTTCAGTTAAAAATTTCCAGTATGCTTGTTTTAGTTTCTGATTATTTTTTCAGGTATCTCCTGCTGATTACATCTCAGCCTTTTGGCTAAGGCTAAGAGCAGATGATCTGAACACTTAGATAGAACATGTTTACTCTTAGAGTAAAGGTAGATGATCTCCTGAACACTTAGACACCATGTCTACTCTAAGGGTATTTTTTAAAATTTTATTATTTTTATGTGTATGAGTGTTATGCCTGCATGTAGGTAAGTGCACCCGTGAGGATATCAGATCCCCTGGGACTGGAGTCACAGACAGTTGTTAGCTGCCATGTGGGTGCTGGGATTTGAACCTGGGTCTTCCGTAAGAACAGTGAGTGTTCTTAACTGCTGAACCATTCCTCCAAGCCCTGTAAGTGTATTTTTATAATTACTTCATACATCATTTAAAGCTTGTAAGTCCAGCTTTGGTATCATGCTGAGATTGGTTTCTATGGACTACATTTTTCCTGATAATGGTATATATTATTTCCTCTTTGTGCCCCAATCAATAAGATTTTAATTTAATTTTGTTTTGGTTATTTTGGACTGTGTATTGTGAAGATTCAATGACTCTTCACTGAGTTTATTTTTGTTAAATTGTGTGGTTTCATGTGGTTATCTTGAACAATGTTATTTCTGCCTTTTGCACTCAGAGGAAGCCCACTGAATGCTTCAAACCTCTAAATTACCAAGCATTAATACCCAATTTAATTTATGTAGGCTTTTGAAGGTCTGAGTTTCAGACTATATTAATGTTTCTTTTGGAAATCTCTTCTTTAATGTGACTGTAACTAAACGGGCCATAAAGGAAGACTCCTTAGCAGCTTGGGCCTCAGGGCTCTGTTAGCACCCTGGTGGTCTCCAGGTCCCCTCAGCCTTTCACATCAGTGTTTAATATTCACCCCATAGCTGCTCACATCTGTTAAGATGGCATGCCCCATCCTTATCAAAGTACCCGTGTCTCTGTCTCAAGAATTGCCCTTCTTGTCAGACTGCAGCTGGTCCCTAGGCCCCCACACTTCTCTTTAGGAAGAACACGTGAAATGTTTGTGTTCCAATTCACTGAACAACTGATCAGAAATTTGGTCCCAGCGACAGAAGTGTGTGAGCCTGGGGTTTGCCTTGTTCTCTTCCTCATTCACTTACTCGTAAAGATGCTGCATTTGCTCTTGTCATGGTCCTGACACAGTATATCTACATGTATGTTTGTATGCAGACACAGTACATGTTTGTAGAGCTAGTCTGAGTCCAAATGGAAAAACTTGCATCCCTAGAAAATGAGTTAAAACTATTTTATAGTTATAAAATAATTATTATATGGGGTTTCAACTTTCAGTAATGTACTTAAGAATATTATTATATATAATTCTTAGTTTTCCATTGGCAGATGTAAAAAATGAGATTTTGTCAGACAGTATGATGCATTATTTATTTTCTTATTTCTATAAACTTCCAAACAGTTTCATGAATAGTCCCAATTTTATTA